>NC_051162.1:59472548-59549593 GCF_013339745.2 Dermacentor silvarum
GGACCATGTCGACCACAGGTGAGCGCCTACGCAACCGCGGACGTTGACTCTGTACTTGCATGTTAATGTTAATGCATACTTTGCTGGTAGAAATGCTGCGTGCTGCCCTCCACAGCGTAGTGTAAACGACCACATGAAAGTTCCGTCACGCGAGCCTCATGAAATTGTGCTGTCGTTCGACGAAATGTGCTAATTTGGCCTTGATATGTGCGAGTCTTGTTCTTCTTCTTTCTGTGGTTTTGCGCGCCAAAACCAGTTCTGATTATGAGGCACGCCGTTGTGGAGGGCTCCGGATTAATTTTGACCACCTGGGGTTCTTTAATGTGCACTACAACGCAAGCACACGGGCGTTTTTGCATTTCGCCTCCATCGAAATGCGGGCGCCGCGGCCGGGATTCGATCCCGCGATCTCGTGCTCAGCAGCGCAACGCCTTAGCTGACTGGGCCACCGCGACGGGTTTGACATGTGCGAAGGCATCGGTCTTTTGGTGCGTGCACGCATGTTTTCGAGCGCAATTCAAGCGCTTGCTTTCGACCCCAAGCGCCTACTGTAAAACCTCCACTACGTGCTCTCCAAGATATGTTGGACGCGACAATGCGTTGCGCGTTTTCCGTTTAAGCGGGGTATGTTTCGTGAATGGAATTAGTAGCAATGAAGTTACCTCCGCACACAATAAATACAGCGACTAAGGGTAATCGATTAACTATGTGGGGCGTGTAATACGTATGAAGGCGGAGCAACCTGGAGTTTCAACCATCCTCTCGACGGTGACACACAATTGTTTCCTACTTGGAACGACATAAAGCGGAGATACCTGGTAAGGTTTCGCGCGATGTGCGACAGCCGCTGTTACATCGCTGAAGTTCGTTTCTCGAGATTTATTGCGACGTTTAATGAGCTTCATCGAGCCGGTGATAAAAATAGCGCACCCAAGCATTCTTGCGTACCCAAAAACCACACGTCCGGCTTGTTCTCTTATACTCCTTTTTTGTTTTGTATACCTTTTTGAGTTGTACGCCCGATGAATTGCGTCCCCTAACTTTTCGGGCTGCTATTTCTAAAACTGCCTAGTGTTTCATTGAGTGGTGGAAGTATACATTGAATTAATTATTGGTGCTTGAGTGCGGGCAAGAGTACTTTGCAGTTAAGTGCAGTTGCAGTGGCACAGTTTGTGGACAGCGTGGTTTTCGTGTCTTAGCACTATTTGTCTTGTTTAGAGTTGCGGTTTCTTTGAAGTATGAATTCCGAGTGCAGTGCCTGCAAGTGCTGCACTACTTTTGAGATACCAGGCTGACTGTTTAACCCCTTCTGTATCACGCAGTTATTACGAATGCTAACTGAAAGTGATCAACTTATATTGAAAGATCACAGCTGCCAACGTTTATTACCTCTCCAGAAAGGATAAATTCGTTTCTGCTAGCGATGTACCATGCATTGTGTGCTGCCATCTACCAAAAGCATGATTAAGCACTGAGATAACACTAGGCTCGTCCGTGGCCTTGCTAGAAAATGCAAACTACCGCACACAAGCTGAGCTCATCCTAGGCTGTGTTTGGCCTCCAGTGAGAAATTTATTGAAAAACGCTCCCCTGTTCAAGGGCTTTGAGTAGACCTAGGGTGCACCCTGGTTACAAAATGTTGGCTCTGGAATCGCTTGGCGACTCGTTATAAAAAGTAGTGCTGCGTTTCAAATTCAGGAGTCCAGCAAAGCAGTGCTTACAAATACAGCATGTTTACTTCATTTCACCTGTAGCAGGCGATGCTAAAGCGCGTTTTTAGATGCGAGCGCATCTTATGCTCGGGGCAGTGTCCGTTCTGCGGCGTCCGCCCCCATACTGCGCATGCGCAAGAGCTCCCTCATTCTCCTCTCCTACGCAGGTGTGCGCTGTCCTCCGCTCTCCCCTCTCCACAACAGGTGCGGTGCAGCAAATCATTGCATATAACTCTCTCTCTCATTCTCTCCCTCTCCCCTCTCTCTCTAAGGGTACGCCGGTTGTGTCGCGGTGCAGTATAAAGCGCGCGTTCGCTGTGCTTCCGTCATTCTCTCTCTGTGCAACGATGTGCGAAACGCCATGAACAACGTCAACGTCGGCGCTAGTTGCCGCGGCAGCGCCACCGCCGCGGAGCAGAGGAAAGCTCGGGAAGCCGAACGTAAACGTCCGCGTCGACAAACGGACCCCCAACTTCGGACCAGGGAAGCCGAACGTAAACGTCAATGTCGGCAGGAAACTTCTACGGAAGCAACACGGGCTCTGCTCGCCGAAGTGGAACGTCAGCGTTATCAAGCCGACCCCGAACTCCTGGCTCGGAAAGTCGAAGCGCAACGAGTCGAGCGGCAGCTCCCGATCACGAAGCGACGATGCAACGCGAGTCTACGGCCAGAGCAGCAACACGTTCGAGGCCATTACAACGCCCGGGCTTCGACGGTGCTGACACGCGGTTCAAGCGCGACTTCCTCGATCGAAGCTTCGGGCACAGCTGCAACGTGTGCGACCGGCTTTGGTTCGACAACAACCTGAGCAAGGCAGGGAGCGTCCAGAACGAACGTCAGCGTAACGCGGCCGTCCGCGTGCTTCGACGCCAGTTCAGCAACAATACAATACACTCTCAATACATTCTCTCACTCTAACTTTCATTGGGTTGTGTTGCCGAGTGAAACGAAACGGAAACTCGATGCGCACCCCCCGCGATGATTTCACATCCCACCATGGTTGCCCGTAGGGTGAGATTGTGTCAATTTTTTTACTGCTCGCATGTGCGACCAAAGAAAAGGTTCAACACATGCGGAAGGCAAATTCGCTTATTTTTGGTTGCCCTCCCTCACCCTCACGATGCTAGTCGTGTCCTCACTACACCCTCGCCACAAAAATTTAACGCATTGAAAAGGCTACCATCCTTCTCTTTGCCTTCGGTTTGATACAATTTCAAATAAATCAGTAACCTGTCCCATGAGCTTGAATTACAAATGTGACTGCGTGCCGGGAAAGAGAGAGAATAAACTTTAATCAAAAGAGTACGCGAGCGTAGGTAGCTCCTCCGCTCTGCAGTGGGTGGTCCCCTCAGTCCAGGAATCCAGCGGTCTTAGCTGCCCTTCTCGCTCGGTTGACCAGGTTGAGCTCTTCCGTCGAGTCGGAGCTGGATAGCACTGTCTCTCATTGCCGTGTGGTGGGGTGTGTTATAGGCGTGAGCTGTGGTGTGTTTGCGCAAGCCCGTACAATGTCGTAAAAGGTTGCACATTGGTCGCAGTTTGGTCATTTATAGGAATACAGCACAGGGTGTATGGCGTGGTAAAGACTCAAATGTGGATATGTGTTTGTTTGGAGTTTTCGCCATATTACGGCTTCCTTTCGCGTCAGAGCATTCTGCGGTGGGGGTAGTGTTCTTCGTGAAAGGCGATAGTAATGTAGAATGTGCGTGTAGGTTAATGGTATGGGCTCTGGTTGGAACTGCTCGGCGCGGCCATCTCGCGGTTCCCGGTGTACATGCGCTCGGGCGTAGGCGTGTGCCTGCTGATTGCCGCGTAAGGACTCATGCCCCGGAGTCCACACGATTTGTATGTATGGTGGTAGCTGGTGCGCTCCATTCAGAATGCGATGTGCGGCCCTGGAAATTTTGCCCCTGGAATAATTTCTGCATGCCGTCTGTGAGTCCGTCAGAACTATGACGCAATCCAAGTGCTGTCTCGTCGTGATGGCGTGCCGGGACATTTTAGTTGTTCAAACATGCTACATTGCTTTGCTTATAGGGGCATTGACTAAACCTAAAGATTAAGCTATCCACAATTCTCGCTAGGTGACCACCGCAGCTGCTGCCTTTTTTCTTTTCTTAGTAGCAGAAAATTCAATTTTTTTAACATTGGAGTCTGTAGTAGCACAAAATGCACTTTTTAACATGGGAGCCTGTGAAACAAAACACAGCCCGATATTTCCGCAATCTCTACGGTGAGCTGCCTATTTTAATTCTTGGCTGGCTGCATGCAATATGTATTCCAAGAAGTCCTTGTGACCCCTTTGGACAGTCGCGTTTCCTCGCCAGGGGCACTGGAGAATAAAAATTGTATACTTTTACCAATGCAAGAATTGTACTGAGATTCTTAGTAGTATGGAGATAACGTGCTACAAGCACAGTCCTGAAAACATGGCGTGTCAAACATGCTCGTTGCCCGTGATGTGAACATGCTGTTCAGCATTGATAACAATGCACTAAGTACCAGCTTTATAATGTAGTACTTGCTGTCAGAGGTGAGGGAAAACTAAACAAAGCACTATTTATTTCTGACACTACTGATGGAAGAGAAATAGTGTTTGGGCTTCATTGCCAAGCATGATCAATGTCAGAAATACCTCAAACCAAGTTTTTGTGCCTCTAACGAGAGCAAGAAAAGGTGACTTCCAGAATGTTTATTTCTGAAAAGGAGTGTGCTGCACTGTGGTAATCAATAAAAACTGTCAAAGTGACTATAAAGCCGCTGTCACTGTTCCCACTTTCCTTGCTGCTAACAGCTCTGTCACTAAGTCTGGCTACAGCTAACATCAACGGCGTTTTATGACTGAGGTCGGTTACAAGTGGGCTTCGAAGTGCATTTCAGTTCGCGAGCCTTTCTGCCGGTGCGCTTCAAAACTTAAGACCTCGGACACATCACGCGCGCAATCTTAATGACTTCTCTGCAGTTCAGCAACGTGAATTGCATCTTTCTCATTTAGCCTCGCGCAGTCACCCTCCCTCGCCCTCCACAATTTTGCGAAGCCAATCCTCGCGTCACCATGTGAGGGTGAGAATGGCCTCAGGAGGGTGCCCATGTCTGATTGCATGTCGAAGAAATACATGGGTATGCGTCGCATCATTCCATGTAACATGAAAGCTTCCTACACCGACGTTCCAAAATATGCCCCATTATGTGGAAGGTGTTGCAAATGTGAATATACTTACCGCGAACAAGTGGAGTGACGCGTTTACTGCGACCAACCGCCGCATTGCAATGCTTGCACTCGCAGCCAAAACATTGTATGACGTATACTGAAATTGCCTATGGCACAGGTAATACACGTGTTGATGCAACTTTGTGTAACTATAATGTAATAAGTGAAGCAGTTATTCTATTTAAAGTGCCGTAGATGAAACACAACTGCAGTGCCACACGCACGGATTGATACCTTCATGACCAAACTACCTGTGTAGATTGCGCGGGGTTGCGTGTGAATTATGAAATGGATTATAGAATGGCTGCTTCCCCATAGGCCTTTGTGCCAGAGATAGGCAAGTGTAATTAGTACTCCCTGATGTTGGTTTAATTGCAGAGGTTGACACGGTGCATCCATTTGGGCAGTCTCCGCCGATGAAAGGAAGGCGCCACGTGCTGTCTGAGCAAGCGCAGAACAGTTGCTCCGTTGGCGTGAGTATTGTTCTTAAAAAATTATGGGGTTTTACGTGCCAAAACCAGTTCTGATTATGAGGCACGCCGTAGTGGGGGACTCCGGAAATTTAGACCACCTGGGGTTCTTTAACGTGCACCTAAATCTAAGTACACGGGTGTTTTCGCATTTCGCCCCCATCGAAATGCGGCCGCCGTTGCCGGGATTCGATCCCGCGACCTCGTGCTCAGCAGCCCAACACCATAGCCACTGAGCAACCACGGCGGGTAGTATTGTTCTTGCACGCAGCAATGAAACTATTGCAGGCATGTTGCTTGTATAGTTAGGGTATTCTGGGATACAACTTTCGGTCGGAGTTTTACAGAAAACTGACCTGACGGAATGATAAACAAGATTACAGTGCGAACTGGAAGGTTGTGTATGAATATGATAGTATATCATCATTATCTCCTAAACTAGTGATTACATGTCAATTCACTTGTCACCACTCACCCAGATCATGTACTGCATAACTGTCTCACTGTACACCTTACTTCCTGTTGAGATTGAGGTCAAGTTGAGGTTTCTTCACCTGTAAATGCGATTTTCTTTTGTTTTTTTGTCGCAAGGGCAGTAGATGTCCTCTAAGGTGAACATTATGGGCCCTGGAAATCTGTTTTGTAAGGACATCTTAATAGCCACCATCTGTCTTCTGGCTCATGATTGGCAACAAATATTTGTGAACACAAATGCATCTACTCGTAAGAGAACTTTTTGTTGGGCAAGTTTGTATCTATTGATTATAACTTTTCTAAGGCGCCAATTAATACGCCGCATGCTGGAGAAGACCACTGGACAGAGCGCCACTCACAAGCTGCTTGCTTTGTATTTTTCCCGCATGTACTCTACTTGTTCGCACAGTTGTAAAATACAACAGTTGTATTTCTAACTTTAGGCTTTCACTTACTCTCCAAATTAAATTTTTATCATGCAGTACATCGCAGCGTTACTGTGCATATACAAGGTGTCCCAACTTTCATGCACCAAGATTTTAAAATATGCAAATGCCATGTAGCTGGACAGAACCATGTAATGTTTGCCGTCGCTTGGAGAAACTCAGATTATTTTTAGCATTCTGCCTAGTTGTGTAAGTCTTAATTAATCAACTTCTCAAATATTGTAATTACATAAAAAGTGTCAATGAGAAAATTGTAGAGCAAATAAAAATCTCCCGATACAGCTTTCTGTTGCCCAATACATGCTAAATTAATGTCTTTCCGAGCGTGAAAGAAGGCCGCGAATACACGCAAAGTGTGTTGAGCGGACAGTCACGCGGCCATTTTGCGTGTATTCGCGGCCTTCTTTCACGCTCGGAAAAACGCTTTTATGTAGCACGTATTAAGCAACAGAAAGCTGTATTGGGAACTTTTCATGTTGCTCCAGAATTTTCTGACACTTTTCATCTAATCTTATATTTGAGAAGTTGATTAATTAACACTAATTATGTAACTAGGAAAAATGCATAAAAATCTTATGACCTCCAAGCAACGCCGAACATTACCTTGGTTCTGTCCAGCTATGCGACATTTTCATATTTTTAAATCTTGGTGCATGATAGTTGGGACACCGTGTCTATATATGTACTCAGATTGGCTGGTCACTAAGATATAAATTTTTTTCCAACTTCCGGCCATCGAGCTTTGGGAATTTTCACTTGAATTTTTGCACAAACCCACGTGAAGCCTTGTCTGTATGTTATGGTTGAGATGGACCTGTTGAATTTTCATCACTACTGACAGTGATTGGACGAAATGGGGTAGAACGATTTGGGGCCGTTCCATGCTGCTCCCTGTTTGCATGCTCCCAGCGAAAAGACAAGCGGCATGGACCAAACGTCATCGCCAACAGGCTGCTCCAGCGGTGAGCTCATTGTCTCAACAGATTTGTGGAGCGTGGTTATCACTAATGTGAAACTCTTAATCAGTTTAGACTGATCAAGGTATTTTTTGCAAAACTGTTATTTTAACTAATCTTTCAGGTTAACAGTACTGTTTTATACATAACAAGCTACGTTAAGAAAGCTAATGAGACTTCTTTTACCAGTCACCAATAAATTCCATTTCGCGTATGAAAGAAAGATATTAGTTTGTCACGTAATTCAGTGTAACATTAGGTGTTGTACTTTTAGGTCGCAGAATGTGACGCAAAATATTGCATGGAAAGTTTTGATGATCTGAACTTGTTTACATATGAACAAGCAGAGGGGCATGTTATTGCGAGCAACGGCCACAACGCATCGCTGATACTCGCGAACAAAATATCTTAGTACATCGAACATTGGAAACACAAAGATGCACGAACGAGATTAGGTGCGACGTTTCGTCTACAAGTTGCATTTGTAAATATGAAGTAGTTGTGTAGAAAGCATCTATTATCAAGACTGAACTACGAAGTGCAGTCTATAACCGGTTGCACTAGATGCGTAGCTTCTACGGCGTTCTGCAAAGCTGCAGTGGTAATGATTGTATAATTAACTTGTTAACCACTTTTAAGTAGAACACGAGATGATGCATGTACCTTGTGGTTATCGGATGCTAGCATCCCAGACCATTGCCTCTGATGAGACCTACCTGATCTCGTGAGGTCACGCTGGAAAACGCAATGGCTCTCAGTATTCCAGGTTCTGCGTAGTTTTCCACAGGTGATAACAGCATTGTTTTGTTTCCCGTTCTGTTATAGATTTTTTCTTTGTCTGGACGCATCCGCACATATTTGAAGCATTCAATTATCGTACCTGCCAATTCTCCAAGATTACTCGGGAGACTCCCGGATTTGTACCATTTCTTCCGGTTGTACGGTTGACAGGAAATTCTCCCGGAAATTTCTGTTGTGTCCTGTTCCCGCGTCCAGCGCTTTGTCAGGCCACATTGGCAAAAATCCAACCCAATCTAATGCATCATCACACCCTTCATTTGCATCATACTGCAGGCCACACAGCCTGCAGTTTAATGTAAATAAATAAATGTAAAATAAATAATCCAGTTGGGAGTTCGTCGCACAAAACAGTGTTAGGAAGTAGTAGGGAAACGCAATACATGCGCTATTTCGTTCACCGCAGAGCCGCTCCTTACGCTGACGAAGTTGTTCGTAGTCTCATTAAGCTAGCCAGCAAAAGCCGCCTTCCGTAACTAGCAACACTAGCCTCTCCATCGTTCTCCTCGGCGTCAGCCGCTCTGGCATTGCGTAGGCCGACGGTCAGTCATGGGTTTAAAAACAAGGAGCGCTAGCGCAAAAAGTATCAAGTATTTTTCATGTAGTGCTCAGCCGAAGTGGCGCTGAGTAATTTGTTGATACCACAGAGCAATGCAGAGTGAGAGCGGCAATTTAACATTGTGGAAAAATTGGCTGTGGCTTAAATCATTTATGCCTCGGTGTGCGTTGCGAGAGGTACGGTTAATCTTATTGTTTAGCTTGGTTCTTTCTACGGTTACATCTTTATTGTTTAGCTTCGTACGTCTCATGGTTTAGGTTTGGTTGTTACCGCTCGTTAAGATATGGTTACGTTAAACACTAGACATTTTAACACTGTAACGCATTTATTTTGAAAGTCTTCATCTTGTTGTTTCTCAATTGCCACCAAGACGGCCCGATGGTCGGTCAGGCGGAAGGATAAGGGGTGTTCGTCCAGTGACTTGAACACGTTTCGGGTGCTATCCTCATCTGAATCCACTCGCCTGCCCGCTTCGTACTTACGACGTTTCTCTTCGTCTCCTCGGCTCGCTGCCTTCTCTAGGTTTGGCGCGGCGAGCGGCGCTGCCAGCTGAGGCGGTTGCTAGGCAACGGCTCAGCTCGCGGTGCGGCCACCAGCCACAGCGAAACGGCGAGAATACGGCGAATGTAGCTCTCGCTACAAAATACGAGGACGCAGTGTGCTCGTCCACGACGCTGGGAAACGTCAATCCCGTAAAATGTAAAGAAATGGAATTTCTTACAATCAATCATTATCTGAAGAATTTCACAACACCCGCCATGGTAGGTTTGTGGCTTTGGCATTTCGCTGCTAAGCGTGAGATCGCGGGATCAAGTCTAAGCTGTGGCCGCTGTATTTATTTGGGGGCGAAATGCAAAAACGCCCGTGTGTGTCCATTGGGTGCACGTTAGATAACCCCAGGTGGTCGAAACTAAGGTGGTTTTCCCCACTACGGCGTGCATAATAATCAGATGGTGGTTGGAGAACGTAAGACCCCAGCATTTAATGAAATTTTAAATAAGTCTCGGAGGCAAAATTAGCGAAAACAAAATGCTTGCAAAAGTGAGACCTTGATGTTCATATGTTCATTTGTATATGTGTAACTACACTTGTAATGAAGTTAGGCTGGAAGAATTTGAAAATATCCACAACGGGGGGGGTTGTGGCGCAACTGACAGCCCCCACCCCACTGGTCGGAAGATCTCCCGGATTTAGTTTCTCCAAACTTGGCAGGTACGAATTATGCACAGATGTAGCTGTATGTCTGTATCCTTCTCACACTAGGTTTCTTGTGCGATCCAATATTTCATTGCAGTTTGCCTTAAACAGCAATAAATGTCACGTAGCACGTTACAAATGAGGACAAACACGGAATGTAACTTGACACACTTGGCTATAAAGGCCAGCTGCAACAAAAATTGGGGTCTTGTTTCAAGTAAGATTGGATGAGATATGGAACGCTCTAAAAATCATTGATACCAAAACTGAAAATAACTGTCATCACAATTCATCGAAAATGATGCAGAACCTGAAAGGTTGAGAAACAGCGCAGTGCCTTGGAAATGACCTCCGAGACCAGGAGGCACTCGTGTAATGCCGAAAAACTTTGAATGCTGTTTTCTGGTACTTGTCGCATCCGCTAATTACCAGGTGGCTACATCTTCTTAGGTACTATTTAAAGACTGCTAATAAGAAAAATGGAGAGATACCAGCCTTGCAGCTTTGCTAAAGTTGGTTCAATAGTATACATATTATATAAGTCATCAGTAAACAATAAATATATCCGTCGCAAAGTCCTGCGCGTAACACCGAGATTGCTGCGCCCGTATCGACCAGTGCGAATGTTGGAATCGCTTCGACGTATACCTCAATTACGTTGCAGGGGTGATTTCGATGCCTTGGGTAAAGCGAAGGGGACGCAGTTCTCGCCTCGGGAACTGCGACACTTAGTTTCCCTGAGGCAGAGGGCTTGGCCGGCGTCTCATCGGTGAGATGGAACGGCGGCGTGGGGATGGCGAACGACGAGTTGTGCAGGGAACAGGGGTTTCATCTGGCGGCATAGGGGATTGTAGCTGTCGAGGGGCGTAACTGTTCATTGGTCGGCGGTAATCATAAGTAGGCTGCATAAGGCGTCGACAAAAGCAGGCAATGTGTCCCGGAATTCCACAATGGTAGCAAATTGGGCGGTTGTCGGCTGTGCGCCAAGGATTTGGCTGGCGTGGTAGCTGTGGTGCAGGCGGCGAGAAGGGAATTGGGGGCGGTCGTGCAACAGCTTGGAGAGGTGGACGTGGAGCGAAGGGCGGCCTTGCATCGACGTCAGCGTATGTCAAGGGCGCCGCGACTGGAGGCGGTTGAATAGCAGCTAGCAGGCACTCAGCGACTTGCTCCTTGATGACGGTCTGTAACCCCTGTGTCAGTGGGGAGTATAGTTGCGCGTTCGTAAAGGGCACCAGGGAAAGCTGCCGTGCAACTTCTTCTCGCACGAACTTCTTTATCTGGTGCATTAAAGGCGACTCGTCAACACCTAGCGTCCGACCTGAGACAGGGGCGAATTCTGAAGGTGGATGTCGCGTGACAATCGCTGCCTCCGAAGTTCGTCGTAACTTTGACACAGCGTAATCGCGACAGACACTGTGGTCGGGTTCCGGGCGACCAACATATGGAAGGCGTCGTCCTCAATTCCCTTGAGGATATGCCGGATCTTATCGGCGTCTGGCATCGTTGCGTCGAGTCTGTTGCACAGATTAACGACGTCTTCGATATAGCTGGTGAAATTCTCACCTGGTTGCTGGGCGCGTCCGCGCAGGCGTCGTTCGGCCTGAAGTTTACGTACAGCAGGACGACCAACACTTCCGTGAAGTTGGCCTTGAACGCCAACCATGTCGAGATGTCGGATTCGTGGTTACGATACCAAAAATATGCATGCAACGTTGCTCAAGTAGAAAATTACGTTGTTGAGCTTTTCCCTATCGTCCCAGTGGTTGTGCCTTCTGACTCTGTCGTACGAGGCGAGCCAGTCCTCGACGTCCTGATCACCCGTACCCGCGAAAATCGCAGGATCCCGCTGACGCTACACGCGAGGACAGATGACAGTTGGTGCCGTGACTGCTGCTTGTTGGGCTAGATCGTCAGGCATGGTTCGAGAAGGCTGGGCATTGATCGTCCGGCATGGGCCGAGATGATTGAAGGGTTCAGCTTCGAAGTTCCAGCGTTGATGGAGTCGTACCCAGCACTCTCCACCAAATGTCAAGGTGTTTATTGACAGGATTGAGAGGTCGAACTCGGTGCGGCAGTCAGAACTCTGTGAGCAGTCAGGAAAAGCCCCCGTGCTTAGCGCTGGTGATGCGCCTGACTGACCGGCACTTCTTCGTCGTATTTCATACACCGGAGATGCACCTGGCTAACCGGCAATTCTTCTTCGTTACAATATATATATATATATATATAGCAAAGAATGAGCAAACATAAAATTCTAATTATAAAATGTTAGCTAGGGCGTTCTTGAATAGGTGCTAATTTCTGCTGGAGATTACATCCGAAGGAAGATTACACTCTTCTGATGTCCGTGGTAAGAAGCACTGAAAAAAAAGCGTCAGTTCAGCAAAAAGGAATTCGAACTTTTTGTGCGTGATCAAAGCGAGATGAAACATACTGAGGAGGTGATATAAGCTCATGGCGGAGCTGAGGAGGATGAAATATGGCGTGAAAAAGACTCAAACGAAACAACTTATGATGGGATGCAAGGAATGATAGGTCACGACTTGATTTCATGGCAGATAGGTTTGCTTTTCGGTTGTAGTAAGAAAGAATGAAACGCTTGGAGTTATTTTGAACCATTTCTAGTGACAGAATTAGGTTTTCATGGCTTGGATCCCAGATAGAGGCAGCAAATTATAGTTTCGGGCGAATGAGCGTTTTACACATGGTTAATTTTATGGATGAAGATACTTGTGCGAAGTTACGACGGAGGTACCCCAAAATTCAATTAGCATTAGCATATACGAAATGTGGTCTGCACAATAGAGGTTTGAAGTAATGTGAATGCCAAGCTATTTGTATGACGACACGGTCTCCATAGAAGTATTAGCGATGTGGTAAATGGACGAAACAGATGATGGTCGAGATATGCGCATACGTTTGTATTTCCTTATATAAAGTTCCATCAACCATATGTTGCGCCATTTGTTAATAGCATCAAGGTGGGACTGAAGGGCCTTAGTATCATCAACGCACGTTATTTCGCGATAGACAACACAATCATCGGAGAAGAGGTTAATGGACGAAGAAAGACACGAAGGTCAGTCATTAATGTAAATGAGAAAGAGTAAAGGGCCTAGTACCGTCCCTTGAGGAACCGCCGATCGAACAGCAGTGGGCTTTGAATTTACGTTATTTGTCGATACAAACTGAGAATGGTTAGTAAGAAAGATTTCTAGCCAATAGAGCAGTTCAGTCTCTATGTTAAGCTGCCGTAGTTTGTAGACAAGCAGTTTATGGCATACCTTGTCAAATCCTTTACAAAAATCTAGAAAAATGCAGTCAATCAGAGAAGAACGATCAAGGATGGTATGAAGTTTGTGAGTGAAAGAGGTTAGTTGGGCTTCACAAGAATATGATTTGCTAAAACCATGTTCCGATGGCGAAAAAAATTAATTTGATTCGAGAAAGTTAGCAAGGTTTCATAACAGAATATGCTAAAATATTTTGCAGAGAATGCTTGTGATGGAAATGGGGCGGTAATTTAATGGTAATGGCTGGTTACCTGACTTGAAGAGTGGAATCACCTTCCCGATCTGCCATTCAACTGGAAGAGATCCCGCGTCGAATGAATGCTGAAACAGTCTAGTTAAAATAATTGATGAATACACCATTGTGGCTTTCAAGGTCATTGTGGTAAGTGAAGTGATGAGGAACATTTTAATTTGTTAATAACATTTTCAACACTGCTAAAATAATAATTATAGGAAACATACAGTGTATTCGGTGCATGAAAATTCGGGCAGCGAGATATTTTGGACATCAGAAAAGTTCCGCGATAAAATGGTGATAAACACGGATGCATATTTTTCGGGAGAGATGGCACCACCAGTGCTGTCGATAAGGTTTACTGTGTTATCAGCCTTGGGATTTACGGAGCGCCAGAACTTTCGAGGATCGGTGGTCAGCATAGATGGCAAGGTATTTTGTTGATAATTCATCTTCGAGTTTTTAAGGGAAACCATGTATTCTTCGGAAGCCTGTATGTACAGTTTCCAGCGCATGTTACTAGGACGTAAACGGGCTAATCTATACAGCCACCTTTTTTGTTTGCTAGACGCTCAAGAGTAATAATAAACCATGGTGCATTACGATTTGAAATTATTCGGCGAAGCGGGATGTACTTGTTGGTTAATTCGGCGACTTTAGCTACAAATATGCTCCAGTTAGATTGAACACTACGGTTGTCGAAGTAGTTTGAAATGTATCTATAATGTTACAAAACTCACGGTTAATTGCCTCAAAGTTAGCGTTCTTGTAGTTTCTAATAAACTTATATGTTTTTGAATATTGAGGTCACGAAAAGTTCATCTGAAAAGTAATAAGTGAATGACCACTTAAGCTAGGTAAGCATGTAATGTTAGAAACAAAATCAGGGTCTGATGTTAGTAGCAGCGGTTGAAGTGATTCTAGTAGGTTGCCGGACTAGCTGAGTGAGTGAAAATGTGGAACACAAGTCTAAAAAATCTTGTGCTAGTTTGTTGTAAGCTAATGGTGGTTCAGAATACCATGCTATGTTAGTGATGTTAAAGTATCCTAGTAGAAAGAGTTGAAAATTGGGGTAACGTGATAGAACGCTGTTAATGGCATCGCGTAATTCATTTACAAAAGTGCTAGTATATGAAAGGTGGCGGTAACAGTCCTATGGCAACTTTTTGATGATTAATTTCAACTAAAGCCCAAAGCATTTCAAGGTGGCTCGATAGTTCAATGCGAAGAGAAGGAAACGTCTTTGGGACGGCTAACAAAACCCCACCTCCAGGCCTGTTGATGCAGTCGCATCGATAACTTCTAAAACGGTCAATGAATGGAAAGATTTCAGTGTCCCGAACGTTAGAATGTAACCAGGTTTCCATTAATGCCCAATGTCAGCAGTACAAATGTCAATGGAAGAAATGAGACAGTCGCGTTTATTTAGTACGCTTCGTATGTTACAGACAAGAAGTGTGAAAGGCGATGAACGGCATCCACTACCCCTCACGTGATCTTATGTTGCAGAGTGTGATTTATTGCGTGAAGAGCGGCTATCGCCAGTTGGATTAACACGCGCAACAACCGTGTCATATGCTAGGTCATGCATGAACTGATTTTAATGTATGGATATCTTGCTATATCCCAACTTAAAAGGTGTTCCATCAAACTGGCTTCTAGCGAACTCGATAAGCCTTTTGCGGGCATGGCGTGTGGCGGGCGAAAAATCTTCGCTGACGCGTATGTATTTTTCTTTTAGTTGCGCGCGCATGCAAAGCACTTCCTCTTTATATTTATAATTGGAAAATTTCACAATAATTGGTCGGCACTTATTTGATACAAATGGCCCCAGGCAATGAGCGTGTTCGATTGAGTCAGGAGAAAAACTGTCAGCAACGCAGGTCATAGTTAATATCTTTAATGCGTACTTCAGTTTGCGCCCAAGATTCATTGGAATCCACAGCGTCATGGAATAAAAGCTTGTTTCTTCTTGAACGGTCTTCCATTTCATTCAATCTTGATTGCAAAAGGTTGTTCTGCTTCGCCATTTTTTTCACCTAATCTTGTATAATGACCATCTTTTTTTCTACATTTTCAAGTCTGGGCGTTTTCAGTTCGAGTGTGACAAGCCTTTCCTCGATACTGTTAATTTTCGTCTTATGTTTGACTGACTAGATTTGATTGCCTTTACGTCGGCAGCAAACTCTGTGTGACACTTGGATGAGTGGATAGATCGCGCCTGCACATCCTTTAAAAGACTTAAAATGATGGACATTTGTTCTGCAGGGTTATCTGGCAATGATTCAACATCAAGTAAAGCTTTATTACGAGTGCTAGGGCCTGGGTTGGTTTCAATATCCCCAGAGCACAGGAGTAGAAAAAGCATTGAAAAGCATTCGCAGACAATGACATAGAGAAACCGTGGGCACGGGAGCAACAAAAAACAACGATTCTCAGTTTTCTTAGTATGTGAAGAGTATCTGTTACACACCTGGAAAGCGCAAAAGCGCCGTAAATGAAGCAGGTTGCCAAAGTTGCTCTCGTGCCCACTGAAAGCACGGTCGTGCTGCAAGCTCTTTATCTGTTTCCGGGAGGGTTGGTATCGTCGATGTCGTTGGTGCGCGGAAGGTACAGCGCAGCAAGGGTGACCAGCCAAAGGCGAGGCCACCAGCAGGCGTTGTGCGGTCTCCGAAAACGCTGACCAGCCGTGACGGGATAACAGGGTTCACCGAAGCACCCACCGATGGCGAAAACCACAACGCAGCAGAGGCCAGGAGCACCTGGAAAGCGCAAAAGCGCCGTGCATGAAGCTTGTTGCCGAAGTTACTCTCGTGCCCACTCAACATGTTTGCAAGTGAAATGCTTGATATCTTACAGTCCGATCGGGCTCACATTTTTTGCTGTCTCAAGATGTGTTCCTGCCTGGTCGGAATATCACGTTTGTAATTGCGCTTTATTCATGCGCCCGAATGCAATCATGAAGTGTCATTCTCGAGCCACACCACAATCGCGCGAGTAAGAAGAATGTGATAGTCCATCGAACTATCGTTTATTGCTCCATCCAATCAATGCCTGTACAGAGTCAATTGCTGTGCCTGTCTGACTTCAGTAAGAAACATTTGAGCAGCAAGCCCCGATTGATGTGCAAATGACTGCACCGTCTTCGGACATAAATCAATAACGCCCTACTATACGGCTGATTTACGAGGAATGTTAAACAAGTCGTCATCTTCCGAGGAAGATGTGCTCCCTTGAGGCCTTAAATGCTTCACGTCAGTATTTTAGTCTTCTGAAAGCGAGCGTTCTTGGACATTGGCGTAATCGGGCGTGCGCCATATTATCGACAAAGGCAGGGGAATCCGGTGCCTCGGAAACTATATCGCATATCTCGCACAAAAATAAAAGTGAACGCGGAACAGGTCAACGACACGCTGCAGAACGTTTTTCAGAAGTTTTGCAGTCCTTGGGCAGCTTTGTTATAGTCGTTTAGGAGAAAGGCATCCAAATTACATTTCGTGCCGACTACCGCCGCATCAGAAAGACGTTCATAATTCTCACCACGATCGACCGCCACGATTGACGATGCTGTTGACTGCCTTCGTTCCCTGTCGTAATTTTCAACGCTTCACCTGATTCGAGTAGTGGCAGATACCGGTTAACCCAGCTGGCAGAAAGAAAAAGTTTTTGTTACGCCTGGCATACTGTTTCAGTTTAACGACATGCCGTTTGGCGTATGTGAGGCTCCAGCTACCTTCCAGCTATTTATGGGCTTATTATATCTATGCTGTGGTTGCCTTTGGCCGATTTATTCACCAACACAAACACCGGCACGGCGTTGGTTTGGACTGCATCCAAAATATGACCTCATTTTAAACTCTAAGAAGTTCCATTTGGTGGGACGGCAAATCCGTGCACTAGGATACCACGTCGACAAGGACGGCAGATGGCCAGTCATCAAAATATTTATGCTGTTGGCAACTTTAGACGGCCAAAGACAGTGAAAGCCTTTGAAATTCCCTGTACTTTCATTCTCAATTCTGTAGGTTTATTAGACGACTCCAACTTGCTTGTTCATTGGCAGACCTGATTCGCATGGACGCTCTGTATATATGAAGCGCTCAGTGCGAGAGTGCTTTCGAGCAGCTAAAGTTTTGGATCACTTCTGGGCCATTTCTTCGCCATTTCGATCAAATGGCTTTCACAAAACTGCTTGCTTATGCAAGTGCTGCGTCCTGTTTCACAACGCACGCCAACGCGCTGTTGGTTACACAAGTTGTGCTCTGACGAAAGCAGATAGCAATTATAGAGTCATGAAACTGGAAGGCAGTGCTGTTCTTTCACCACCCCCAAGTTCAGTCTATATTTCTTGGCCGAAATTCGGCCGAAATTTCAAGAATGTTTTACATGAGGCTCCACCGCAGAAAGTCCACTGAAGGGTAGCTTAAGTTTGACAGCCAGCAGAGTACGCGACGGTTGCTTACGACTTTGAAGGATCTGCGGTACAGGCTATAGCGATATTTTGTTGCCGGTTAAATGATGCCAATGCACTCTTTTGCCGTCGTAGGATAATTGCCTTCTGCTTTTCATGGCAACTGGCTTGCACAAACGATGACTATTTCAAGTCCGTCTTTCTTTTCAAGTCCGCCTTTGTCTTCAATTCAGCTCTTCCATTTCTTCCATCTGCGGCGTTTCTCTTTTGAACTTCTCAGAAGAGTCAGCCACGGCGATGGGGGATATACCTGTTACAAAGCGGCAGTCGCCTCAGTACAGAAGTCCATGAATCTGGGCCCGCATTCACGAAAACTTCTTACGCTAGAATTTTTTGTATTAAATAATTTTAGCCAATCCGGATGCCAGACATACCATTAGCCAAGGCGGTCAGCCAATGGCAAAGCGAACTTACGAAACAAAGCTTTGTGAATCTGGCCCCGGGGTACTACCTTCTTGTGCACGGGCTGAGGGAAATGTTCGATGTCACCAGTCTTTGAATTTGTACCGGGTTTCATTGCTGATGCCGTGGCCGATGAACAGGAGCTGTCGGTACACGCAGCGGCTATCTCCCGGTTGCAGGGTGAGTCCGAATGGCTTGATTGATTAGAGTGCAGCTCCAAAGCGCGTCAGGTGATCGTGAAAATTGGCTCCAAAGACGACAGCATAAATGCTAGTCGGCGATTTGAATGATATTTCAAGTCTGCGAACTAAGCAGAAGTACATCCGCTCGCTTTTGAACTACATCCGCTCGAACGCCTCCTGTAATCATGCAGTGGGTTTAGGTCCTTCGTATTTATGTGAAGGCGAATATAATCGATACAAAAACGCAGAGTTATATCGTTCGTGTTCACTAAAACAGCAGGACATCGTAGGGTTCTTGAACGACTGGATAATTTCGTCGCGTAGCATTTCATCGATCTCGGGCTTTATGACTTTTGGTTTTCTTGCCGAAAATATGCATGCGCTCTGAGGGAGGGGTTGAGTGCATTCTTCGGTTATTATACGATATTTCGCAACTGGTGTTTCTGGAATCTTCGATGAATAAAAATGCTGTCATTTTATCGCAGAATAAGACATTGGAGCTCTTCGTGCTTACGTCTGAGATGAGTTGCGTTAATGTGGAAAGCTGGATAAGTGGCTCAGACCATCGAGAAAGATTGTGTAGAATCCGACAGGACAAGCCCTTTGCTTTGCCACTACATTTTCCACGTGGGTGGTGTTCGTGCCATTGTTGATGTGCTTATATTCCTGGCTGAAGTTTGTCACCACTACCAGCCCGTTTTCTCCGTGCGACTGAACGTACCTCTTGCGAGGCCAATTTTACGGTCGAGCACCAGGTGTTCATGGCTCGTTACGATGACTGCTAGTTCTCCGGATGCTTCTATGTGGACATAAATCATGATGCTCACGTGAATTGGAATACTGACACAATATTCCAGCATACTCAAGGCATGATGACTGAAAGCCCCATCTGACGATATCAGTACGTCTGTGATCCGCCGTATCGACTAGAAAATTCTGCGAATCAGTGTTCCCTGTTAGCTCAGTAGGTTCATGCCGGGAAATAAGTCCCGTGAGCACTTTTGAAAATGCGTTATCCTGTAACCAAGGTGCCATGCAAAGTCCGGACATTAATGGTAATTCATGCTATGCAAATTGTTGCATCATTTAGGAAATAAGAAACGGATAAATAAATACACGAGGCAAGTTGCGTGCCATCTTGGAATCAGCCAGGTACAGACCGATTGGGATGCCTTTTACTTTTATTAAAAGTTGCTCTTATGGAAGGTACTTCAAGTTGTGCAAAAACACGTCGGAACATCTAGCCAAGACGATGTTTCCAGGATGATCGCCGCCAAGTGCAACGGCCTGCCCACGCTGATTGAATGCACCATTCTTCGAATGGTTCCACGGTGTTTTATCATCAACATCATCATCAGCCTATATTTATGTCCACTGCAGGACGAAGGCCTCTCCCTGCGATCCCCAATTACCCCTGCCTTGCGCTAGCGTATTGCCAATTTCATAACTTCATCACCCCACCTGCTTTTCTGCCGTGTTCGACTGCGCTTCCCTTCTCTTGATATTAACCTGTAAGCCTAATGGTCCACCGGTTATTCATTCTACGCATTACATCACTTGCCCAGCTCCATTTCTACCGTTTAATGTCAACTAAAATATCGGCTATCCCCGTTTGCTCTTTGATCCACACCACTCTCTTCCTGTCTCTTAACGTTAGTCCTAAGATTTTTCGTTCCATCGCTCATTGTGCGGTCCTTTATTTGTTATCGAGCTTCTTTGTTAACCTCCAAGTTTCTGCCCCATATGTTAGCACCGGTAGAATGCAATGATTGTACACTTTTCAACGACAGTGGCAATCTCCCAGTCAGGATTTGGTAATGCCTGCTGTATGCACTGCAGCCCATATTAATTTTTCTGTAAATTTCTTTCTCATGATCAGGGTCACCTAAGAGTAATTCACCTAGATAAATGTACTCCTTTACAGACTGTGGAGGCTGACTGGCGATCTTGAATTCTTGTTCCCTTGTCAGGCTATTGATTATTATATTTGTCTTCTGCATATTTATCTTCCACCCAGTTCTTCAATTTTCTCGGTTCAGGCCCTCATTCATTGGTTCTAATTTGTCTCCATTGTTGCTGAATAGGTCAATGTCATCTTGAAACCGAAGGTTGCTGAGATATTCGCCGTTCATCCTCACTCATAAGCCTTCCCAGTCTAAGAGCTTCCATACTTCTTCTAAGCGTGTAGTGAATAGCATTGGAGAAATTGTGTCTCCTTGCCTGACCCCTTTCTTGATAGGTAATTTTACTTTTCTTGTGGAGAACCAAGGTAGCTGTGGAACCCTCGTAGATATTTGCCAAGATATTCACGTATGTCTCCTGTACTCCTTGATTACGCAATGCCTCTATGACTGCTGGTATCTCTACTGTATCAAATGCCTTTTCATAATCTATGAAAGCCATATAGAGAGGTTGATTACCGATTTCTCGATTACCTGATTGATTACATGGATATGATCCATCGTCGAATAGCCCTTCCTGAAGCCAGCCGGTTCTCTTGGTTGGCTGAAGTCGAGCTGCCCTGATTCTATTGGAAGTTATCTTGGTGAATATTTTATACAATACTGAAAGTAAGCTAATGGGTCTATAGTTCTTCAGTTCTTCAACGTCTCCCTTCTTATGGATAAGTGTAACGTTGGCGTTCTTCCAGCTGTCTGATACACTTGAAGTTGTGAGGCATTGCGTATAAGGGCCGCAAGCTTTTCAAACATGATATCTCCTCCATCGTTAAATAAATCTGCTGTTATTTCATCTTCTTCAGCAGCTTTTGCCCTGGTCATGCCTTTCAAGGCCCTTCTAACTTCATCGCTAGTTATAGAAGGAGCCTCTCTATCCGGTTCATCACTATTTCGAACGAAAGTAGCTTGGCTGTTTTGGGCACTGTACAGGTCAGTATAGAATTCTTCCGCTGGATTTACTATGTCATCGAAATGTCTGATGATATTACCATGCTTATCTTTCAGTGCATACATCTTCCTTTGTCGTATGCCAAGCTTTCTTCCTACTGATTTCATGTTGCGTCCATATTTTACTGCTTCCTGAATCTTTCCCACGTTATAATTTCGAAGATCCCTTACTTTCTTCTTGTTGATCAGTTTTCACAGATCAGCGAATTCTATCTGATCTCTTGAGTTGGACACTTTGATGTTTTGTCGTTTCTTTATTAGGTCCTTTGCTTCTTAGGAGAGCTTACCTACTGGTTGCCTTGGTGCCTTACCTCCCGCTTCAATTGCTGCTTCAGCCACGGTGTGTATAAAAAAAAGAGCAGAGATGTACGTGTTATAGAAAGAATGTCATCATCATCACCATCAGCCTACATTTATGTCCACTGCAGGACCAAAGCCCCTCCCTGCGATCTCCAATGAACCCTGTCTTGCGCTAGCTGATTCCAACTTGCGCCTGCAAATTTGCTAACTTCATCATTCTACCTAGTTCTCTGCTGTCCTGGACTGCATTTCCTTTCTCTTGGTATCCATTCTGTATCTCAAACGGTCCACCCGTTATCCTCCCTACGCTATACATGGCCTGCTCGGCGCCATTTTTTCCTTTTAATTGCAATTAGAATATCGGTTATCGCCCGTTTCCAATTAAAACCGATTTGCAATTTGTTGCAAATCGAGTGATGGTTTGCGATTACAATTACAATTACATTTTTCAAAAATATAATAATTGGCCGCGACCAATTACAGCTCCACGAAAGTAAGTGAACAAATAACTTATACTTTCCTCCCTCCTTTTATTGAGATTCCACAAATGCAGTAATTAGAACAAGCAAGCTTGGGTCTTTTAATGTGTCCGCTACAGTCCTTCATATATTGTTTTTCTTCCCAGCAATTGCTGTTCACAATTTTCATTGATAATTTTCCACCGTATACTTGTTCAGACAGCTGATTGCACACTGAAAACTATCTCCATGTGCGCGCTGAAGAGGAAGACTACGTTGTACCGATGCAACACCTTGCCCACAAGTTTTACTTACACAATGTTGCGATGCTTTTGTTTTGGCCTTCGATGAAGCGTGGCACATCATTCTTGTTGTGGCTAACAGAAAGTTAATATAAATCGAAACTGAGACATCCACCCAAATGTAGCAATTTCCTACAATGGAAACCGAACCGGGTTCCTCGAAAGAAAGCCTCGCAGTTGAATAAAAATTCGTTCTGGTCCGGGACTCGAACCCGGGACCACCGCCTTTCCGGGGCAGCCGCTCTACCATCTGAGCTAACCAGGGAGCTAGCAGATGGTAGGGCGAAGTCGACTTTGTCGACAACTCGAAGCAAAGGCAAGTGTATGACGTAATAGTTCAGCGGAAATCCGCTAGGTGGGGATAAGTAATTAAAGGGAAACTTCTTCAACTGCGAGGCTTTCTTTCGAGGAACCCGGTTGAGTTCCATTGTAGCAAATTGCTACATTTGGGTGGATGTCTCAGTTTCCCTTTAATTACTTATCTCCACCTAGCGGATTTCCGCTGAACTATTACGTCATACACTTGCCTTTGCTTCGAGTTGTCGACAAATTCGTCTTCGCCCTGCCATCTGCTAGCCGCCTGGTTAGCTCAGATGGTAGAGCGGCTGCCCCGGAAAGGCGGTGGTCCCGGGTTCGAGTCCCGGACCAGGACGAATATTTCTTCAACTGCGAGGCTTTGTTCCGAGGAACCCGGTTGGGTTTCCATTGTCGCAAATCGCTACATTTGGGTGGATGTCTCAGTTTCCCTTTAATTACTTATCTCCACCTAGCGGATTTCCGCTGAACTATTACGTCATACACTTGCCTTTGCTTCGAGTTGTCGACAAATTCGTCTTCGCCCTGCCATCTGCTAGCCGCCTGGTTAGCTCAGATGGTAGAGCGGCTGCCCAGGCAAGGCGGTGGTCCTGGGTTCGAGTCCCGGACCAGGACGAATATTTATTCAACTGCGAGGCTTTCTTTCGAGGAACCCGGTTGGGTTTCCATTGTAGCAAATTGCTACATTTGGGTGGATGTCTCGTTTCCCTTTAATTACTTATCTCCACCTAGCGGATTTCCGCTGAACTATTACGTCACTAACATAAAGTGCTCCGGGTGGACCGAGTGAGAAACTGATAAATTGTCTACAAGACGTTCCCTGATATCAACGTCAGAAGTCTCCATGGCTCTCGAGCCATAGACGTACCATTTACGTTTTGAGCCCCACCTGTGATGGGCCTCCTCCCGGCGTTCTTCACTCATTTGCCAAGGAGACTTAACGACTAATTGTGTTTGATGACAGCAATAGACCACTGTGCTTGAAAATATGACCAAATGTGTAATTTAACATGCATCAGCATAAATATAAACCTTAATAATACTGCTTGTGGATTACAATCGCAAATTAGGTGAATTCATGTCATGTGTATACCACACAGATACAAACATTTGCGTTGAAAGGCTAACTTCTATCTACATCAGAGAACTCAAAGACTGCACTAAGGGAACCCCTTCTTACTGCCTATGAAGGCCCCCCAAAATAGTTTCCTGGAAAGCGAGTGAAGAAATTAATTATATGAGTAAAGCTGAGAGGTTCCACTTTCAGGAGAAGTGTGTACATCTGCGAGCCAACAATGTCGAGGTGATTGAGGCGTACCTGCAGGACGCTCATTGTGGTAGGAGGTAATGCATTTGGGTGAGGTAAAGAAATAACGGGCAAGTTTGCACTCGTCGTGCAAAGCTTAGGCATAGCGAAAGTGTCAATCCTGAAGTTTTTACTCGCTGCAACTGTTAAGTATTCACTTCGTTGCTGCTAGGCCTTAACTTGATTTAACTTAACTACGCTGTAGGCAAGGTTTTAAAGACGATAGTCTTTCTTGGGGAACTTAAACGCTGAAAATTTGGTCTGCCTGTCTGTCTGTTTGTCGTTCTGTCACCCGATTCAGCCACCCGGCCAAAGTTGGACCACTTGCTTACCGCCCACACTACTTAAACTGGTACGGCTGTTCATACTTGTGAACGTTATCGATCACAAAGTAAATATTACGCATATCTGAGGCGCAACATCACTAGGTAAGTATTAGGAGGTGTGTTCCTTTAATAGAAAATACATAGATACGTAACTCTAAAGACCCTAGTTTCTTAAGCTGCGCTGAAAATGCCATGGTATGCGCGGCGACGAACGAGGTTCCCGGACTGCGCGCCGACGAGCGCCCTCTGCCATGGAGGAAGGAAACCCTCTGCACAAGCTCATGTTTCCCGATGTATTGCCAGATGGCGTCCATGTCTCACGCAGCGCCTCCTCAATTTTATCAATGCCAGCCAGATGCGGCCGATTCAACATAAAGGAAGCGCTCTCTGAGGCAGGGCAAAACATAAATGGCCGCTTGATGAAATAATGCGGTAAAATGAAATCTGTTCAAACAAACCTCCATTGCATTTATCATGCCAGGACGGAAATGGTACGAGAACAGCATCACGGGTGGCCGCGGATCAGACTAGCACTCATGTAGTACGGCCGGCAGAAGACTATCGTCTTTCGACGACATTTGCAGCGAAGCACGCAGATACGCGGCAATTTTTTTCGAGCGATCATTTTCAGAGGTACCTTTCCTTTCGCGACCTTTCGCGTGACCAGTGTTGCCATGTTTGGCTATATATAGGCAAATTGGGCTACAGGAAAAAAATTTTGGCGTTGACTTGGACTAGTTGGTTTTGCGGCTATATTTGGGCCACTGAACATCTGCGACTTGGCTTTGTTTGGGCTATAAGTGACGCCCTAATCGATGCTCCAGAGGTGGCTCTAATCGGACAGAAGCAAATCTCGAAGGCCATGTTTAAGCTGGCTGAGCCGGCCGCACCTGGCTGCGCGTGTGTGCGTGCGCGAAATGACCGCCCCTACCCTTCCCTTCCCTGTCGGCGCCGTTGTCTGAGCCGGTGGCTTTGATCTTTGGTGCACTCAAACTTACACCCCGCCTGACCGTTATATATGCACCCGATCCCCGAGCATCGGGATGAACCTGGGAGTAGTGGGTTTTTCACAGTACACTGTACCAACATGGCTAAGCTCAGGAAGGGAGAGGCATAACATAGTCGGCGGTTCGGGCGATCGTGGCTCCGACATGAAAGAAGGGAAGCATGGGTGGATGACACGCTCCAGTGTGTTCATGGCCATGTCTTCTGGGTGAAGTATCGCGCCGGGCACAGCTTTCACCTACTCCACGTTTCTCGCGCGAAGCTTTACTACCATTTTTATTCTCTGAAAAACATTGAGAGAGAGAGAGAGATAAAACATCTTTTTTGAAGAGTCCCTGTTGGGTTCGAAAGGGGAACGAAAGGGCCGGGAGGCTAGTCCCGTAAAGCTCCCCTTCCCATCAGACGCAGGAAGTCAGTCCGTGAACATTATCCCCAAAGCCCGTCAGTAACCCACATGTTTTGAACTGCCCACACATCACCTTTAGCACGCCCCCCATTTCTTTCAAATGTAAACTCCGCACATTTACTTCTACCAGGACACAGGGCAACATGCACCTAACACTTTTAAGCCCTTCTAGTTGCACTAACAGCTTTGTTGCAAAGGTAATATTAGGGCTAAAGCATGAGGCACCAATGTAGAATGCCGCCATATTTGTAGGCTTTGAACAGGAACACTAGGATAGTGCAATCAAATAATATTTTACCATATTCTGCATACATGCATGTACAGTGCTCAAGGAATAAAAGGCAACAGGAAAACTAAAAAAAATCTGTTTTTTACATACTGAAACCACGATCTGATTATAATGCATGCTGCAAGGGGACACTCCGAATTATAATTTTGACCACCTGGATTTTTTTTGAAATTTTAATGACAACAGATATACACGCCCTGAAAACGTTTTTCTACATAAATGTGGAAAACACATCGAGAATACGCATAAAGAAAATAAGAAAGATTTTGAGGAAACTTTCAGCAATAGAGGGACACATTAGGCAGAAAACTGGAAGTGGGCTTCACCCCAAGCCACCTAAGTCTTCGTTTTCAGTTTGTAGAGACAGCTCTCATGATATGTGAACCAGAGGTGTACATTACATTTGCATTATATCACGTGTGGGACACCACTGCAGCCGGGGACCTTGAATCAGTGTGTCGACTGACCGTGCTGTCAAAAGAATGCAAGTCTCATGCCAAACTTCTTCCTCGTCCTTCGCTCCTGCTCTAAACCAACAAACGACGATTGCTGCCTGTCATTCAGTGCTCTCTGAAGACATTCAGCCAGAAACTTCAGACTCAATAGCATAAGTGGGCAAGAAAAAAAGATTACGGTATGTTGCCTGCAGGAGAAACACATCAATAAAGTGTTCACATGCGTCTAAAGTTAGGTACACAAGCGTGTTGCATTTCATCCCTTTCAAAATGCGACCACCATGGTTGAGAATCAACCGTGCAACCTCGTGCTTAGCAGCGCACCACAATACCTGCTAAGCCACCGCGGCAAGTTCTACAATGGGCATGCAAAGCTTTTATGCACTCCACACCCAATGAAATGCAGTCACAATGCACAAAAACTGAAAGTACACTCATGCTTATCAGCAGAATAGCACATACACTGAGACAGTGCAATGAGTCAAGGTGCCAACTAGACATCGTTAGTGCCAGGACAACAGCGAGAAAAGCATGTCTAAAACAGTCTGTGTACATTTATGCTGCATAACTTGAATGAAATGAATTGAAATGAAATAAATTGAAACCAAGAAGCGAGGCTCCAGTGCAGAAGTGATGACTTCATAGCTCACCGGAGCAGCCGAGCTTGGTGTGCATCACTTCCATGGAGAGGTTTCCAGCTTTCTCTTCGGGTCTCTGCAGACAGCAGGAAACACTCAGTCAGGAAAGGAGCCTTTGCTATAACTACCTAACTTTATTTGATTAGTACCGTATTTACTCGATTATGATCAGTTGTTTTCTCATGATTTTGGTTGCTTGAACTCGACCCTCACATTAAATCTGAATAACTTTGAAGCTTACGTGACCAAAATACTGATTTGTGAAGCGAGATAGTCTACATATTGGTGCGAAAAAGGGATATTGAAAATTTCAGTTCTAAAAGCTCACTTTGTATTCTGAATTTTGGCCTCTAGGACCAGGCTGCCCCTTAGAGGGTTCCTGCAACACAATGCGCCAGAAGCCTGCCCGGTGAGTAGACGGGGCTGTCAGAAACATCCGAGCCAAACATTTCTGTACTATGTGCTCGTGGAATGAAAAGAGTCAATTTAAGGCTAACTATTACATATACCTTAGTCGAAGCCTTCTCAAGTTCATGTTACATCAGTGCAATTTTGGCTCTTATGCTTAGATAACCTTTAGAGATGACATGTGTAGAGACATCACATCGCCTTTTCATTTGCCCTTATCTTGCAATTTACTTCAAAATATCCGTCACATTTTATTCCGTGAGCAGAGTACATGCAGCTGAGTGCCTACAATTGTACTTGACAGATTGTCCTACTCTCTCCTGCAATGTTCTGAAACTCCACCACCACGTATGCCTATTGTGCTCACGGCATAATATGCTCTTGACCATGCCTATTATGGAGCATGACGGCTACTGGACAAATCTATTTCAAAACGGTAAAAAATATTTATTTATGGAAAACTGGTGCAAGGCTCAAATATGACCAAAGAGTGTCATGCGAGTGGCGATGAGTTTTCAATAGACAAATTGTGAATGGCTGATGTAATATAGCTGTAAACAGGTCTAAAAGTATGTCGCTGTAAATTGCATAAATTACAATTAAACCTCCATAATGCACCTCTTGTCAATTCAGAAAATAATACAATTTGGACACGTCCTTTTTGCCTGGCAGGCATATCCATTATTGAGTAATTTTTAGTGCAATGAAATTCGTTAATTCGGACGTATTTGGCCGTACATCGGTAAATTCAGACAACTCTTGGATCTTGGCGAGCGCCGCGATTGTCCGACGCAAGAGAGCAAAAATCGTGTCCAGCAAAACGAAGCGGTGGAGTGGTGGAGTTCGCATTGCGATAGCCATCAGTAGAAATGGTACGTGAATGACACCAACGCGAGAACGCTTCATGCCTATTTGTGCCTTTAAAGCCTTTATTCTTGCATTTACCGTGTTAGCCATGACTGCGTAGTCGCAGTCTATGATCGTGTTGACAGTGTCCACGATTTCGTCCGCAGCGGTTGCGGCAAACAGTAGTTTCGTTTTTACTCAGGGCAAGAAGATGAAGAACACCGTCCACATCGCGATGGGTGGCGACCTGGCGACACTGCCGAAAAAAAAGTCGGGCTGTGCGCGCGGTAGTTAAAAGCATGTCTCAGATGGAGACGCGTGCCGCGGCCGCGCGATGAATTTGTGAGGCCTTTGCTGCTGCGAATGCAAATCAGTCACGAGATGACGAGAATTGCAACTTCGGCACTGCTTTTATGCAAAATACCAGGATTTGCCGAATTATTCAGTAAATAAAACTGTTGACGTAGTAAGCAGTTTATTGTTTTCAAGATGCCCTTGATAATTCAACATTCGGTTAATTCGGACATTTTTTTCAGTTCCGTGAAATCGAATGAACGAGGTTTTACTGTATATACTATGTACTAAATTTATGACAATGACTGCAATGAGGTGTGCTACAAACACGAAAGATGTGCTACAATGCAAGGGGAAGATTACATGGTTTAAAAAGCCTAAGTGGTTCTAGTTTAAAAGCAGCCCTACTGCCTCACCAGAGCCCTTGAACGCTAGAACCTGGAGGGACGTGCAAATGATATGCAACTATCAGAGCAGCTGTCTCTGATCAGAGGCCGTGTTACATACCTGTTGAGCTGATAATGTGTAGTGTATGGATATTTAAAAGTCTAAAACAGATTTGGTGTCGAACGGTTCTGTGCTAAGAAACATTGCCGGATGTATCGGGATATGCTGGCGGTATACCAAAGAAATGTGCCTCTTTCTCTCAGCTTCTGCTTCCCGACACTCCAACAGAACAGAGAGGACAGTCGGCCTTTCGCCACATCAGCCAAATATAGGAATTTCACCAGCGAGCAAGTGATTGTGCGAGACGTAGGTGTGCTTCTTTCTGGGGTTTTACGCGCCAAAACCAGTTCTTTATGAGGCACGCTGTAGTGGAGGGCTCTGGATTAAATTTGACCACCTGGGGTTCTTAAACGAGCACTGCAACGCAAGCACACGTGCGAATCCCACGGCTGGGATTCGATCACGCAATCTCGTGCTCAGCAGCGCAACGCCTTATCTGACTGAGCCTCCCCGGCGGGTAGTACGTGTGCTCTATTCCAAAATGACGGATGAGGACATCAAAGAGGCAACGCAGGCCTCATGCACACCTCTCCAGTCTCCCTCCACTCCTCCGATACACAAGTTGACTGCGCCTACATCATAGGGATGAAAGGGGGATGGGAGAAAGGCATGCGAGGCTGGTGATCTAAAGGATGATGCGAGAAAGGTGTGCAGCACCATGGCAGGTGCAACGGCTCGAATTTTTTAACATTTTCCCCTGGCTTTTGAGTTCCTTTTGTTTTTGGCGCAGACACCCAGTAGCCAGATTTATTTTTATAACCGATATGCGGCACGACAGCACTATAGTAAGCGGTTAAGTATTTCACCATAGAACACACAAAAGTTGTTGATCCATCGCCTGCTCATAGTAATGTATATCCGATATATTGTTAAAACCGGTATTCTTATAAGTGGTTTTTTTTACTGTAGTGCTTTTACAGCTGCTGTCAAGAAAAAAAACGTGGAAAAATAACATGGAGTATTATTTATGTGTCAAATTTACAAGATTGTGTAGCCTCTCTCATGATGAGTTATCTCATGGACATGGGTGCTGTCATTGCCGATTGATGACGCAATTTAACTCAGTGCACCATTTAGCAGCATGATCATATTTCTAGTGTTGTCTTATGTCATGGCGCTGGACAAAATCGTCTGCTGCTTTGTTGCTGCACGACACTGGCACTGACAAGAGCAGTGGTGCAAAATGTTCAGGAACTAGGCCCGAATTTTACCCGCACTTTCTGAAACGAACGACACCTATGCATAAGGTGCCATGCTTTCACCACCGAAACACACGGTTAAGTTCAGCGCTGTCTGTACCCGTTCACGTGGAGCAGGCAAATGAAATGTTCAAATTGCGGTGGCACAATAAGAAAACTCACCTGAGCAATGCCCGCCGGAATGGGCGCAACCGGTTCGGGACTGGGAACGTTCAGGGATGTCCGCGTGGTGGCACTGCGAACTCCCACAGGGCGCAGCTTGGTCCCATCTGCAGAAAGACAACAAAATTCGACAAAAGCTTCTCTCAGTGTTGTTTGCTTCACATGTGCAGTAACCTCGTTTTATTGCCATTAGCATTCTTGGGGAACTTCACTCAGTTTGCGGAATGTCTACCTGTCTGTGTCTGTCTGTTCGCATCTAACCTCTTTCACACCAATTTGGCCACTAGGTGGTCCATGGTGTTCTGAGAGCAAGTGGCTGCTGTGCTGAGAAAACAAGCTTCGAAACCAGCTGCCGAACCACATTGGGTTTCAGGGTATGTGACCATGGATATGTGCCGCTCTTCACTGAACGACTTCTCACGCCAACATGGGTCACCGAGCATGTGCAGCTAGGTATTGCCTTTCTTTCGATGAGCCATACCTGCGCCATATGTATTCAGACACTCTTAACTCAATGTTCATTCAGACATGCAACAGGCACAAACGCAAGAGAGGAGCCCGGCTGAAATGCATGCCTCATACAAAATGTGCTTCGGCGGCGACAATACCGGGTGCCGCAACATCGCTTCAAGGTTAATCGCATTAATATCGAAAGGCGTCCCGAGATGGTTTCTACTGGAATTTTTATAGATGGTCAAGAGCCTCGGGCTGTCACGAGTTAAAAAGGCCAACTGGAACAAAATTTCACAGCAGCTATATCCGCCTGGTCGGAAGCATGCGATGACGCGTTCACGACCCTTCGCCATCTGCTCACCTCTCCTCCTATTCTGCGGCATTTTGACCCCGATGCCCCAACTGAAGTCCATACAGATGCTAGTGGAGTCGGCCTTGGGGCGGTTCTTGCCCAACGCAAAAGTGGTCTCGAGGAATACGTCGTTGCTTATGCGAGCCGCACGCTGACAAAGTCGGAGCTAAACTACTCTGTTACAGAAAAGGAGAGTTTAGCCATAGTCTGGGCCCTTACGAAATTTCGACCTTATTTATACGGCCGCCAATTTGATGTCGTAACGGACCACCATGCGCTGTGCTGGCTCTCTTCATTGAATGACCACTCTGGCCGCCTCGCACGCTGGGCACTCCGTTTGCAAGAGTACGACATCCGGGTTGTGCACTGCTCTGGACGCAAGCACACCGATGCCGACGCTCTCTCCCGCTCGCCAATATCCCTTCACCCTGATCCTGACAGTGTTTGCCCACTCAACTTTGTCCTCTCAGCACTTGCCATCGATGACATGCGCTCTGAGCACAGGAAAGACCCGCGGATTTCTTCGCTTTTGGAGTTTCTCTCTGATCCTACCACTTCTACGGCGTCTAGGACTCTACGGCGGCAGGCGCATCACTTTGTTATTCGCGACCAACTCCTCTACCGTCGCAATTATCTCCCCCAAGGTCGGCAATGGCTCCTAGTATTACCGCGTCATCTTCGGGCTGATTTATGCGCATCGTTTCACACTGATCCCCAATGTGCAGACGGTGGCTTGTTAAAGACCTACACCCGCCTTAGGCTCCGGTATTATTGGCCTGGCATGTACAAGTTCGTTCGCAAGTACGTCCGCTGCTGCCTCGAGTGCCAGTGCCGAGAATCGGTCCCTACTTCCACTGCCGCCCCCTTGCAGCCGCTTCCTTGCCCATCCTGTCCTTTTGATCGGGTCGGAATCGACCTTTACGGCCCGCTTCCTTCTACTGGTGCTGGCAACCGTTGGATTATCGTTGCAGTGGATCACCTCACACGCTATGCAGAAACCGCTGCACTTCCATCTGCAGCTGCCCAAGATGTTGCATCCTTCATACTGCTGCATTTTGTTCTTCGTCACGGAGCCCCTCGGGAACTTCTCAGTGATCGAGGCCGCGCATTTCTATATGAAGTCGTGACGTCGCTTCTGAAGGAGTGTCACATCCTCCACAGGACCACTAGCGCATACCATCCACAGACGAACGAGCTGACGGAGCGTTTCAACCGTACTCTTGACGACATGCTCGCCATGTACGTCGCGTCCGACCATTCCATCTGGGACGCTGTGCTTCCGTTCGTCACGTTCGCCTATAATACTGCCACTCAAGCTACCACTGGTTTCCCTCCGTTTTTCTTACTGTACGGCCGTGAACCTTCCGGCACCATCGATAACATGCTACCCTACCAGCCTGATTCATCGGAATGTGTTCCTGCATCTCAAGCTGCGCAGCATGCTGAAGAATGCAGACAACTCGCCCGTTGTCTTACCACCGCAGATCAGACACAACAGAAGCTTTGTCGTGGTGGCGCTGCCCCCCCCCCCCCCCCCCAAGCTTCCCTTCCGATTCATTGGTTTGGCTGTGGGTTCCACCTTTAGCTCCCGGCCTTTCTTCTAAGCTGCTCCCAAGATATCATGGACCTTACCGTGTAATTGCACAAACTTCCCCGTGAATTATGTCGTCGAGCTTGTGTCACTGTCTTCTAATCAGCGCCGTCGCGGTCGCGAAACTGTTCACGTAGATCGGCTCAAGCCCTTCTACGATCCCTCTATGTTAGCGTATGCTTAGATCGCCAGGATGGCGTCTTTTTCTCAGGGGAACAACTGTAACGAAAACGAAGTGCCGGTTAGCCAGGTGCATCTCCGGTGTATAAAATACGACGAAGAAGTGCCGGTCAGTCAGGCACATCACCAGCGCTTTTACGCACGGGGCTTGTCCTGAGTGCTCGCAGTGTTCTGACTGCCGCTCCGAGTTCAACCTTCACTCCTGTCAATAAACACCTTGACAATATATATATATATATATATATATATATAGGAAAATCAGAAGCACAACTTCGCGGTTAACTTAGGTTTATTATTTACCCAACAGTTTTGGTCGGTGGACCGACCTTGGTGAAAAAGGTCGGTCCACTGACCGAAACTGTTGGGTAAATAATAAACCTAAGTGAACCACGAAGTTGTGCTTCTGATTTTCCTAAATACGCTTGGCCCATTGAAAAATCCAGTTACTATATATATATATATGAGTGTGTGTGTTTGTGTTTGCATTTGTTCACGTATGTAACCCACTCCCCTGTATAATGTCTTTGGCCCTGAGGGTATGTTACATAAATAACTAAATAAATGCGGAGTAGTGGAATCACTCAGGTCCCACGGTCAAGGGTAACGCCATGGGATTTTGTACGCCTTTAAAGGACATTGCCGCAGCAACACAACAGGTACATGTAACGGCCTCATTCTAGTGGAATGTAAAAGGGTGATGGGACGAAAAATCGGTGCTAGGAACCCCATTAAAGACACAAAGTGTGACCACAATTGCTCTCTCCTGTAGAAGCGAAGGACATTTAGAAGACTGCCAGAATCATACAGCATAAATCAGTGTTGTTCAAGAGACTGTTATAGTTAATAAGAACTGCCCATAGCTCTCCAACACCATGGATAACTTAAACGACGCAGCCAATGAAATAACGTAAAACATCTGATCGAGATAGACTGTCCCTTACACACCAGCCAAACCATTCTGCGACCTGCTGTCTACCAGACAAAATCTTTAACGTAACGTGATAGGTCCGCATAACACGAGATCGCAATGCTGTCACTCTACGCGACACGGGGCTTTGGATGTACCTGCATGAAAGCGTCTCACACCTGCCCCGCCTATACCGGTTCCTTGCCAAACGAGGGCGAACAAGCTTACGATTCAAGCGCGCTCCAGGTTAAAAAGGAGTGCAAGTGGCTAGAAAAATAAGCACTGTCTTCTCCAAAACATGTATAGTGTGTCGGGAATTTGTCAGCGATTCTTTTTACCTCAACACTCATGGAAATATTGATTTACCAGGTTGAATGGCAGATTTATATCAAGCCTGATCTCTGTAGCTGACTGTAAGCTTTTTTATTACACAAAAATTAAGCTGGTTTTCAATAATACCACCTTTGCACCGTACTGAGGCACCAGTTTGCAAAAATAATAGAATAAGTTTAACTGTATTTTTTGTAAAAGCAAGCTGTTGTCTTACACAGCAACTTCAGTGAGTTTTCAAGCGCGGCAGGCTTAGGATGTTGGTTGAAAATTAAGTTGCTTAAAGACGTGTTGCATCAGAGAGCATGTTTCCTTTTCTTTATCTATTGTAGCATTATCTGGTCTCTTATGTTCATTTCCATGCTATTCACAGTGCACACTTTCTAAGGAGATAAGTTGCAGGCAGATGGTGGCAATCATAGCTCACACATTCCAAGGCACTAAGGGACACACAGAGTGGGAAAGAGGACAGTTCTTTTTCACTGTCTGCCTGTCGCTTATTCTTTTGGCATGTGTGTGCCATGAACACTATCAAAATGAACTGTTACCAACTTGCCCAAGCTTCAGCTCTTGCACTTAATGTTTTTGTCTACAGAATGCTAATATGGCAGTAGTAGTGTTGCTGATATTTGCGTGTATGAAAAGGGGATGCTTACTTGATTGCAGAACAATTTGATTGGTTCTACACATGGTACTGAACTTACCAGTGTTATTTTAAAGGTGGGATTAGGTAGGAAGCTATTGTGGTACTGTTTAAAGTGCCCTTGTGCAGATGCTTAAAGCTTGTCTTCTGTTGACAAAAATTGGGCTCAAGCCGTAGGAGGATAGTTGTCAAAGTGTAATGAAAGCCTCCTGGTAGACATACCAAGTTATGCTGCTGGGGACACTTATTGGTTAGCCCTATTGGGTAATGCTGCTAGACTTATGGGTGCTTTAACATTGCAGTGCCTGCAGAATGCATGTCGTGCTATGGTATCATAATTGGCCCACCAAGTGACCACCTTTGCTTACACTATGTGGCTGTCTGGCCTAGTTAACCTGACTGCCACCTACACACAAGGAGGAGGAGGGAGGAAAAAAAGGGATCTTCAATTAATTTTCTTGCATAGATGGCTCATGCATCGTATTTTTATTATAGTGCAGGATTTCTTACTCAAAGTGAAGGTTGCTATATGGAGAATATCTACATTTTTTCATATGTATACCGAACAAGGATTGCTTTGTTCACGGTGTCACTTTTTATATTATACTCACGTGACACTAAGCCCATAATGCAGGTATGGCTGGGCCTGCAGAGAAAGTGTAAGCAGACTGTGCTGTGTTGCTGATCAGTGCTGACATCCACACCTGAGTTGGTCCCACAACATCCAGGCACCAGTGTGCTTTGCTTCATCATTGACAAGGTAATATGATATGGAGAGCTTGCACCTGGATATCAGTTTTGAGCTTGAGTTTTCAGAAATATGTTAAGATAGAAGACCCAAGGGTTGGCCTTTTTAATAGATACACGTGTTTTTTAAAGTGCTCTTTTTGAAATATTCTTCGTGGACCTATTTTCAGCAAATGTTTACACTCCTTAATTGCAAACTGCTATGGAGCTGGTTTATGCCTTAAACTAGCACTCTTTCACCAAGAAAAAGCCTTATTTAGCACAAAATTCACAGGAAAGGCAAGGAGGTGACAGGACATAACATTACTAACACCATCCAATTTTACTGCTTGCACAGCATATAAAGCGAGAGGTGAAAGGACGAGGTTTGGGTTTGCGTTCGTTGATTCCATAGGTTTTGGAGCCCCACACAGCTTCTTTGCTAGGCAGACAAGCTTGTGGGATGTGCTTCTGCAATTTGTACAGCACACTGACAGTGCAGGTGCGGGCCTCATCTTCAGAAGGAAGTGCACTGACGGCACCATTCACAGCGCAGATGACTCTCATAGAGTCAGGCAAGGCACCAGTGTTCATGTTTGTTCCCTTGCCCAAAACAGCATATTTAGGTTCAGTGTAGTTGTAAGAAGACAAGTTAAACATAACTTCCATGGTTTGAGTGGCCGCATTTTTCTTAGAGCACTAAATTTCTTTTCTTGTAACTGCCTGCCCTGGTGTTTTCTTAGCGTCGGCATGAAGTTGGCATGGAGTTACGCGTCCGGGAACTCGTGAACAATGACCCTGTAGTTGACACTTTGCGAAGAATACATCGGCTTCCAAGTCCTTCATTTTCTGTTGGCATACTTTTACTTGTACTGTTAGCAATTTCTTCTCGGCTTGCTGAACTATCTTGAGGCCCCACACTGACACTACTGATGTCTTCAATTGAAGACTTTTCAGGATAAGACTCCTGGCTTTGCAAGTGTGGTTTAAGAAAAGGTGGCACTTACACGTGGCTATTCAACACGTGAGTGAAATTAACCGGCAAGTCTTGGTTACATCTTGTGTGTAGTCCTGTTGGAGTTAAACGTTTTACGAAAAATTGTATTGTCACTAACACGATGATGAGCACTTGGTCATTCACCACAACTTCATAGTCATGTTACCTGGCTAAATGAATTTTCGTCGAACCCTTGACAATACCTTCTACAGAACTTGTGTACAAAACATTGTTACCAAGACTTACTGGTTTGTCTCGCTCGCGTCCAGAATAGAAATCTGTAAGTGCCACCTTTCCTGCAAAGAACCTTATCCTGTAAAGTCTACACTTGAAAGCATCGGTAGTGTCAGTGTGGGGCCTCGAGATAATTGGGCCAGCTGGGAAGAAATTACTGGCAGCAAGAGTTCAAGAGTGCTCACAGAAAATCAAGAGCTTGAAAACTCGAGCATTCTTCTCAGGGTGTGAACTAGAGCAGAGCATTATTCGGGTCTTCTGGGAAATACAGCTAAATGTCAACTTCACAGCGAGACTAACGGACCACCTGTGCGGGCAGTCACAAGAAAGCTTGATGTATTATAACCAAAACAGCCTGTTCAAACCAGGAAGTTATCTTGAGCTTGTCTTCCTACAAGCCCACTAAACCTGAAACTGCCATTCTGCGCAAAAGACTGAACTTCAACACTGGCACTTCACCCAACACTGACGAAAGTAAGCTGCATCGTGTAACGTGCCAGCAGTAAGCTCTTCCTGAAGCAGAAGGGCGCACGAGCTTACCTTCGATGGTGTAATCCAGGAGCCTGTCTCGGCTCCAGAAAGGGAGGTTTTTTGGTTTGGCTTAGGTCAATGACCATGAAATTATCATTACCAAACAGAATGCATTAACAGTTGCAGACTCAGGGTAATGTCTTAACCTGCTTGATTTTGTGGACAAAAACTGATGAAAGGGTGCCCAATGTGACTAGTTATCCTGTCCAGGAGTCCGTGATTTCAAGAAGTTTGACAATCATTTCATTGGCTAACAATCGCAAAGCATACTTGTGCTGTCATTTGAAACAAAACCATGCACATTAAGGAATGGTGACTATTTCTTTAGGTGTGGGGAGCACCTGCACTGCATATATAATTTTGGTTAAAAAGAAAGTAAGGCAGAATGGGCCATATAAAATTAATGGCAATAATTTTGGCATAAGTAGATTTTTTCTCAAACCATCTGAAAGTTTCTTGTTTTAGAAAGTATTAAATTTTGTTAAACGTAGCTGCTGTCAGATGATTCTATATAAGCATTGGCCTTATGCAATACTATTTGCTTTAAATAAAATTTTTGGGTTTTATTTGTCAAAACCACAATATGATTGCTGAACGACATATTGTAGGGCAAAGGAACAAATACACAGATGATACACGAAAACATGTCACAGGTGCTGCTAATAACTTTATTCGAAACACAACGGGATACTGTATAGTATATAGTCTTCCCAACGCGCAGGCGCACCAGCCACTTCGGGCAGACAGCAGAGGGCGATTATCCTTGCTAACACAATCATTGTGAAGATGTAAAGAAAGCAAGTTCCGCGTCGTACAAAACAACAGCGGTCTGACTTTCACAAGCACTACTTTTTTATGTAAAACGCTTTGAGTAGCTCACATGCGATTTTATCTTTACTTCTGCCTGGGATCTTCATTTCATAAAATATCGCACGACAAGGGCAGGCTTTTTTTGCTGACAGATGCGCATTCAATTCTGTCGACATGTTTTTAAAAGCATGCTCCCTCTTTCGATCATTGATGCAGCGGTCAGTTTGTCCTACATAGGACTTTCCACAAGGCAGTGGGATTTCATAAACCACACCGGGACCCCATTGCCCGTAAGGTGTTACATGTTGTACTTGGCAGCTTACCTTAGATCTGCCATTATGCGGAGACAGTTGGGTCAGCCTATTGGGTTGACCCAAGAGACGTGGCACACTAACGTGTGTGCCACGTCTCTTCTCTGTCCTTCGTCTTTTGACAGGTTTTTACTATTCAGTATGTACCAACTGACGCAGACTGCTACTCTACCGAGAAGTACAACACGTCACACCTTACTGGCGATGTGCTACCAGAGGGGTTTATGAAATCCCACTGTCTTGTGGAAAGTCCTATGTAGGACAAACTAGCCGCTGCATCAATGCTCGAATGATGGAGCATGCTAACAACACGACGAAAGACTTGAATGCGCATCTTTCAGCACACTGTAAAGCCTGTCCTTGTCGTGCGAGATTTCATGATGGGAAGATCCTGGGCAGAACTAAATATAAAACCGCACGGGAGCTGTTGGAAGCATTTTACATAAAAGAAAAAAAGTAGTGCTTGTGAAATGTTGACCTATGTTGTTTTCATGATGTGGAACTTGCTTTCTTTAGATCTTCAAAATGATCGTGTTACCTCTGATAATCGCCCTCTGTGCTCTGCCCGAAGTGGCTGGTGCGCCTGCGCGTTGTGAGGAGTACATATACTGTATCTCGCTGAGCTTCAAATAAAGTTGCTAGTAGCGCCTGTGACGTGTGTCTGTGTATCTTCTGTGTATTTGTGCCTTTGCGCTATAATATGTCGTTCAGCAAACAGCAACTTGCCTAACACCAAGTCCTTCTGCACAATATGATAATGGGGGATACTGTAGTGGGGAACTCTGGATTAACTTTGAACACCGGGGGCATGTGCCCAATGCACCTTATGGGGGTGTTGTTGCACTTTGCTTCCATCAAAATGTGGCCGTTGTGCATGGGATTTTATCCTGCGCAATTCGGCTTAGCATTGCAATGCCAAAGCCACTACGCCACCACGATTTTTACTTTTACTGGCAGACTAGCAGTTTCCAAGTAATTTAATTAGCTCGACCTGTTGATGGTGCTCTCTCAAAGTAGATTTATGCATGTTACTTATGTTGCTTCAGTACTAGTAACTATTATTACTCAAATAGTGTCTTTTTTACTGTCATAACACTTGTTTCAGTGATCTGCTAATGTGGCAGGTTATTCTACCACACTATAATGCACGCTTCCTTAGGAGCCATAAGCATTGCAGGAAACCACTTATTTTAATAAATTTTGTTGAGTATCGCATTTTCTGAATGCTTAAGCATTCTTACCGGTGTGAATGTCAGCCAAACTGCTTTTGCCTATGTGTTATTATATTGCATATGTGAAAAAAAAACTGTTGGCTTTTGTTTACTTTTTCAGGTGCGAGGCAAGCTCTCACTCAAGCAACACATTCCAGTGGTCTTCTGTCAACAGACTGGGTGTATTGAAGTACCATTACAAGGTCCAATAAACAACGCTTGCGAGATGTATGACGTGCTCTTGCTTAAAATCGGAGGACTTCACTAATAATGTAAGCTTGAATAGGTGTGCTGAAGAACCTGTGTAAAGTGTACTTGTTTATTAACAAGTACAAACCACAACCTCATCTGACATTTTTTTCACCTCAACATAACTCTTTAGTGTAGATTTCTGAACAAACCATTACAGCAACACAACACTGCAGTAAGGTCAGCACAAGTGTTCGTGCGTGAACACTTGTATTTATAAGAATTGTATTTGCATTATTATACTAAATATGAATATGAGGTGCCTATCTTTTTCAGGGTGCATACTCTCGCAGGTCGTACAAGCTCGTCATCTTGTATGCACTCAGCTCGTAGAAACAAACTCGTTCATAATGTACGAGAATCTCGTTCAGTGACAAGAACGCGATCTCGTACACATGTGTATGAGAAATGTACGCGATTATTGCTGCGTAGACTGTACGAGGTTCTCGTAGACTCAACGAGTTCTCGCAGACTGAACGAATCTCTCGCACAGTCTACAGAGCAATAATCGCGTACAACTATTTCTCGTACATTCTCGTTCACATTTTTTTTCAATAGGGAAACGCCTAATTTTAGAATTCTTCTTCTTAAACTTGCACCTGAATGTACTAAATTGGATAAAAAAATTCTAGACTAACCGTTTACAAGTAGTGTTTACAAATAACAAAGTATCCAGCCCACTTCCAGTGTCATCGGGGAGTACCTCCAGGCTCTGTGCTCGGTCGCCTTCTGTTCCTAATATACATTAACGACCTACCTTTGCATGTAATATCTAATATCCGCATGTTTGCTGACGACTGCGTTATTTGCCGAACTATTACTAGCCCATCTGACGATATGATTCTACAACAAGATCTCAACCACATAGTACAATATTATTATGACTGGCTAATGTCCCTAAACCCTACTAAATGCAACTCATTTCCTTCACACGTCGTAACCACTTATAAATACCTTGGAGTTACCTTATCTAAGAATATGTCCTGGAACACGCACATTTATTTATTTATTTATTTATTTATTTATTTATTTATTTATTTATTATACCCTCAGGGTACAGTTGTACATTGCAGATGGGAGAGGCAAGGGAAATCCACAGGCAAACCACACAATAATTGTGCATAGAAAAAAATACAAGTACAAATAAGCAAGAACTTTCTAACAAAACGTCAAAGATAAATACGTGGATATCAATAATTCATAAAAAGAAGAAGAAAAAATACGGAAGGAAGATAAAAACAAAAGAATGAATAAAAAAGAATTGTCCTGGAAGTGTTAGATAATTACCTGATGCAATACATGGGGGAAAAACTTGGCAGAACATCACAAAACATGGTATACAAAATGATAAGAATGGTAAATAGAAACTGGGAAAGTGTAGCAAAAATACATGGAGTAACAAATGTGAAGAGCCTGAAGTGGAACCTCCCTGAAGATAATGAAGAAGAGAACCGAGACTGGGGCTGGGGGCACGGAGGAAGAAGTTCATTATTATGGCGGACTAAACAGACCGTTTCATTATTATTTCCTTACATTTTTGGCGCAGCCGCTACAACCTGAAGCTGATGTGGGCCCAGTTGAAACCAGCCGACACCATGATGGACGCGGATACGTCCAGAGCTACCAGATCGACAGTGAAGAGCCAGTCAGCTTGGAACCTGGAGCCAGCTCAACGGAGTTCCTTGCTTAGGTCGCGACCAAGTCGAGTATAACTGTGGCCAGACTTCTTGAGCAAAGTACCGTGAAGGTTTTTGTCAAGATGGAAGAGTACATTAAGTTCTTCCAACCAGCTCACCTAAGAGGTGCTATAGATCGTCAACCAGACTTCACCACAGTAATTCTGCAGCTCATCCAGATTCAACGCGAACATTTCGAAACCCAGACACAATTTATGTCTGCTATGGCACAAGCGATGCAGCGTAAGAATTATCAGCGAGGTGACACCGTAAAACCAGACATGTTCGATGGCACATCAGCAGTTCCAACTTCGTGGCTGGACTTTTATGAGTATGCTTGTGTGTAGAACCAGTGGGTGACTGACGAAGACAAGATATTTAACTTACGCTTCTTTCTATATGATACTGCAAGGAAGTGGTACGACATTCGGATTGTGGAAACAGATTAGCGAGAAGTGGAGTGAATGGAAGAAGAGCCTGCTTTCCTGTTTTGCTGTAAATGTAGTTCAGCAATGGGATAAGGCAATAACATATAAGCACACTAGTGGTAGTCTCCGTGACTACTATTTTCAAAAAAGGAGACTACTTCAACTCGCCGATCCCAGTTTACCAAAAACATCAGTCGTACCTCTTATGTTGCTTGGTATGAGTAGAGAGTGTCGAGCACAACTACAGGCCCGACAGGTCAAGACTGCAGAAGACATTCTTTGCTGTCTAAAAGACATTGTTGTAGAAACCACATCATGCGGTAGTCTGCGTGGAATTCTCGCCATCAGACAGCCAAACCGCTATCGCATGACTCCACCAAATGCAATACATAGGCCTAAACGTCCGAGTGTCGAACCGCCGAATATACCTACGCATGCTGCATCTCAGCGACCCGCGGTACCTGAAAAATATGCGACTGTATATCTGATGAAGAACAACATTCTCCGTGTGAGAATGGCAGGAAATAAAAAGGAAGTAAATGTTCCTGTGCATACAGGCGCGTCCGTGAGCTTCATAAACTCAAGTTTGGTGCAGAAAAGTAAAGTCCGCAAAGACAAGATTATTGAGGTGCGCAGTTGTGATGGAAAACTCAGGCTCCTAGAGGACTGGGCAACAATTCCAGTTGAATTTAAAGGTGTTACTATCCCAATTGGCGCAATAGTAATGAACGACGTTGAATTAATGTTCCTATTGTCAAGACCAGATATGAAGCTTTTGAGGGTAAACATCTCTTGGAAGGACGAACTGACTATCGATCACGAGCAAGATGAAGATAGCAGTGAAACGAGCGGAAATCTCCGAGTTGTGAAAATATCAGAGGATGTTCCCAGTATTTACCCAGAACTGGTATGCATTGGGCCTTACCCTCCTGCAAGGTCATTTATAGAAGTACCATTTAACCTACGAGACACAACTATTGTCCGTAAGAAACCGTACAGTCTATCACACCAGAAAAAGACGTGGCTGAAGAAGGAACTGCAGCAGATGCTTGCAGCCGGAATTATCAGATCATCAACTTCGGCCTATGCTTCCCCTATTACAATAGTGCAAAAGGAAGATGGAACATTCAGGCTTTCTACAGATTATCGTTTGAATAATAAGCAAACAGACCTATTTCCGTTTCCTATGCCACGCATTGATGACATTATAAATGAAACCGGGGGCTGTCTCTGGTTCTCAAGAATTGACCTTTGTAAAGGGTGCTGGCAGATACCACTCCAGGAGAAGTACAAAAAATACATAGCCTTTGTGACCCCATTTGATATCTATGAATATAATAGGCTCCCATTTGGCTGGAAAAATTCAGGGGCATGGTTCCAGAAAATGATGAACACTGTGTTGGAACCTTTGACTGGCAAATGCTGCAATGTGTATGTCGACGACATTATTGTCTACTTTCGAACAAAAGACGAACATGAGCTGCATTTATCTAAAGTTTTGAATGCTTTGGCAAAAGCAAAGCTGTAGATCAATTTTAATAAGAGTGAGCTTTTCAAGACATCAGTGGTTTTTCTAGGAAGGACATTTGACGGTCATACAAGGAGTACGAAGGAAGAGTCAGTGCAGCATGGCATGCCAAGAACTTTATTTTGGTCCAGAGAAACAAGGGCCCGAGGGCAAAAGCCCCCAGGCTAAGTCGGTGGCTCCGCCCACGTAGGCACCGGTAGGCCAAAGGCTTTCCCGATGTCGTGAGCTCTCCGGACGGCCAGGAGTTGATCTTGGAGGACTTCGCTGGATAAGCGTCGACTACAGTCCTCCTCATTGTTGAGGTCTGAAGCCCTTTGGTTGGGGCACAGCCAGAACATATTGGCACATGCCGACACATATGACCCATCTAGTGTGGCACGTACACGCTTGGGGGGTAGGTAGAAGAAGAGAACGTTGTTCTTTGGTCTGGTTCAGATAAAGACGTGGACTTCTGGCTGTCTCTGTTGTCTCGCCCGCGACATTACTGGTGGAGATGCTGGGTAAATGCACCTTCGCTCCCAAGTTTCCGCCGTCACTCCTAGCACCTTACAGACAGCCACAGCTCCCACAGCAAGAAGCAGCCGCCGCCTGCAAGGACTACCACCCGAATTCGTTCCCTTGTCATCGAGACAGGAAATAACAATGTCAACAACTACTACAAACCAGGCGAGCCAAACCCACGATGCCCAGTATTCTCTCCCGCATGTTTTTCATGCGCCACAGACACCCAGACCGTTCCACGGGGACACTTTTGAAGACGTTGAAGACTGGCTGGACCACTTCGATCGCGTTGCCAGCATCAACGAGTGGGATGATGTTCGCAAGCTGCGGAGAGTTTACTTCGCGCTAGAAGACTCTGCGAAGACGTGGTATGAGAACCATGAGGGTTCCTTTGCGACATGGCAAGAGTTTAGCCGACAGCTCCTCGATGAGTACCGCAACGCCGAAAGAAAGGAGAGAGCTGAACAAGCCATCTCTTCTAGGAACCAGCGACCCAACGAGAGAGTCTCGATGTTTGTCGAGGACATGCTTCGTCTTTTCAGACGCGCAGACCCTGCAATGCCCGAGGAAAAGAAGGTGCGACATTTAATGCGTAGAGTCAAGGAACAGCTTTTCGCCGGACTCGTACGCAATCCACCAACAACTGTGGCCGAGTTCGTGAGTGAGGCAACCACGATGGAGCGTACTCTCCAGCAGCGGTCGTCACAGTACGAACGCCACGACATCACGGCTACTGCGTGCTCTCTTGGGTCCGACAGCGAGAAGCAGGCCTTCGCAGACTTCATACGAAGCGTTGTGCGTGACGAACTGCGGCAACTCCAAGCAGTGGCACCAGTGGGACCCCAACCACCTATGACAGCACTTGCGGACGTCATCCGGAGTGAAATCAGATAGGCGGTGCAACCACTCGCACCACCGAGACCCGATGTCCCTGTGCTAACATATGCGGCGGCATTGAGGGCTCCTGCACCACCATCTACAGATCCCATCATGCGGACAGTGGACCAGGCCACACATGTGTTCCCGGACACCTCTTCGCATCCGCTACCCGGCTCAAGGTACCCGAGCGTACCTACGTATCGACCCCCTGATCACTCAAGACAGAGCGCTACTAAGGCAGGTGTATGGCCCTCGTCGGATAACCGTCCGCTATGCTACCACTGTGGCGAAGCGGGTCACGTGTACCGCGACTGCCAGTACCGCCAGCTGGGTCTCCGCGGCTTCCATCCCGGCGCGCGGTGCCCACGTTACGGTGAACGTCCTCGCGAAATCGAAGCCTATCTGACGGGCCAGAGAATTCCATCGACTATTCAGCGCCGCCAATCGCGATCACCATCCCCTCGCCGGTCCGTGTCACCTAGATTGCCCTCGTCGTCTTACGCTCCCCTAAGGAACCGCTCACCGAGTCCCCACAGGGGAAACTAGGAACCGCGACTTCTGGGGGTGAAGTCGCTTTACAACGAACATTCCAAGAACCTCCCTCGACGCAAGGACCCGACGACGATCGTTCCGGTTTTTCTTTATTTTCTGACAGTACTAGGGTTATTTCTGCCGACATCGCCGTAGTTGTTGATAATCATGCTGTTACTGCCCTCGTCGACACCGGTGCCGTTTATTCAGTTATGAGCGGCGCACTCGCATCTAAATTGAGGAAGGTCACCACGCCATGGCAAGGGCTCCAGTTACGCACGGCAGGTGGTCATCTGGTGATGCCAACTGGAATGTGTACGGCACGTATTCGAATCCGTGGGTCTACGTTCACGGGGTCTTTCCTCGTATTACCTGTGTGCTCACGCCCAATAATCCTTGGAATGGACTTTCTTTGTGAATGCGGCGCAATCATTGATTTACGTGAGTTGCTGGTGTCGTTCGAGGACCCTTTTACTTCTGAAACTGACAACATCACCCAATTACCGAAGACCGCGCTGCGTGTGTCCGATGAATCCGTGACTCTGCCTCCTCGCAGCAGCCTCTTTGTCGGTGTGGAATGTGAACAGGACGTTCCCCACGCTGTAATTGCGGAGGCAAATTTGTCTTTCCTCCTTGCACGACAAATATGCGTTGCCAGAGGAGTTATTCAGCCTCGAAACAGACAGGCTCACCTGCTGGTCACGAACTTTAATGAGGAATATCGTCATCTCACAAGACGCACCGCGATTGCATACTTTGCAGAAATTGCCGACGTCAACGGTCCGCCAGTATTAGCTGCTCTTTCACCGTGTGACCATTCTGCCATGGCGTTTGCGAGCACTCTCGATGTGAACCCGAGCCTACCATCAGAACAACGAGAAAGGCTTCTCGATGTACTCGGTTCTTTTCGAGATTGTTTCGCTACAACGACGAAGGTTAACCAGACGCCGCTTGCCCAGCATCGTATCATTACGAACCTACCGAAAGGCCCGTTCGACAACATGCCTATCGGGTATCGCAAAAGGAACAAGACGCCATACGTCACCAAGTTCAGCAGATGCTTAAAGATGACGTCATCCAGCCATTGACCAGTCCCTGGGCTTCGCCAGTTGTGTTAGTAAAAAAAGAAAGATGGTACCTTGCGCTTTTGCGTGGATTATCGAAAATTTAATACGATCACGAAGAAAGACGTTTATCCCCTGCCCCGAATAGATGACTCCTTGGATCGTATAGGCAACGCTCGCTACTTTTCTTCCATGGATTTACGCAGTGGCTACTGGCAAATCGCAAAACGCGCGTGATCGTGAAAAGGCCGCTTTTATTACTCCTGACGGACTCTACGAGTTCAAGGTGCTTCCTTTTGGATTATGCTCAGCGCCAGCTACTTTTCAAAATATGATGGACACGGTTCTCTCTGGGATGAAATGGCAATCGTGTCTCGTTTACCTCGACGACGTGGTGGTCTTTTCTGACACGTTTGCACAGCACGTACAGCGCCTTCAGACAGTTCTTCAGGCAACTCGAACAGCTGGACTTTCTCTAAAACCCGAGAAATGTCATTTTGGGTACGAAGAACTGAAGTTTCTAGGTCACGTTGTAAGCCATGCCGGCATCCGCCCAGACCCCGAGAAAACGAGCGCCGTCACCGCATTTCCCGTGCCAACAAATAAGCGCGATCTCCGCCGATTTCTGGGGCTCTGTGCGTACTACCGACGCTTTGTCAAAAATTTTTCTAATATCGCTGAACCACTCAACCAACTTACGAAGGAAGGCATCCCGTTTGTTTGGGGTCAGGATCAGCGCCTCGCATTTGATACCCTCCGCAACCTTCTCCAGGCCCCACCTGTACTTGGTCACTTTGACGAGAACGCTGACACGGAGTTGCACACAGACGCCAGCAACGTCGGCCTTGGAGCTGTATTGGTTCAGTGGCAAAATGACGTAGAGCGTGTGATTGCCTATGCGAGCCGAACGTTATCCGCTGCCGAGAAAAACTACTTTGCCACAGAAAAAGAATGCTTAGCCGTTGTCTGGGCCATAACAAACTTTCGGCCATACTTGTACGGTCGCCCATTCAGAGTAGTCAGCGACCATCATTCGCTTTGCTGGCTCGCGAATCTCAAAGATCCCTTAGGTCGCCTAGCGCGATGGAGCCTTCGACTGCAAGAGTTTGACGTCACCATCGTTCACAAGTCAGGACGCAAACACACCGACGCTGACTGTCTCTCACGTGCACCAGTCGGAAGTGCCTCTGCTGACCTTGAAGAGGACGACAGTTTTCTTTCTGCCGTATGAGTAACAGATATTGCTCAACATCAACGCGAAGACTTGGAGCTCAGCCCTCTCATTGACTACCTGGAAGGGCGCACTTCAAGTCTTCCTCGAAATTTCCCACGCGCGCTAGCCTCCTTTTGTTTCCGAGATGGCGTCCTTTATAAGAAGAACTTTGACCATACGCAAGCTACATACCTGCTAGTTGCGCCGACCTCGCTTCGTGACGATATTTTAAGTGCCTGTCACGACGAACCGTCGTCCGGACACCTGGGGTACACACGCACGTTGGAACGAATTCGCCGCTGTTACTACTGGCCACGCCTCGCAAAGACTGTGAAGCAGTACGTTCGCACATGTCGCGACTGCCAACGACGTAAGACTCCACCTGTGAGGCCAGCGGGACTGCTACAACCAATAGCAATACCGCAGAGGCCATTTCATCAGATTGGTATGGACTTGCTGGGATCATTCCCCACGCCTTCGTCCATCAATCGGTGGATTGTGGTCGCTACCGATTACCTAACACGGTACTGCGAAACAAAGGCACTCCCAAAAGCTACTGCAACAGACATCGCCCATTTTTTCGTGCACAACATTGTCCTCCGTCACGGAGCGCCAGCGGTCGTCATTACTGATCGTGGGACAGCTTTCACCGCCGAGATGCTAAAGGAAGTCTTGAGGCTAAGCGGCACTGCACATCGCAAAACTACGGCTTATCACCCCCAAACAAATGGACTGACTGAACGCCTGAACAAGACAATCGCGGATATGCTGTCAATGTATGTGGCCATTGACCACAAGAACTGGGACGAGATCCTTCCTTACGTCACTTTTGCGTACAATACCGCAATTCAAGAAAGTACAGGCTTCACACCTTTTCGCTTAGTGCACGGTCGAGAAGTCACCACGATGCTCGACGCCATGCTCCTTCCCGACAACTTGGGAATGTTTAACACGGACGCGGCCATGTTCGCCCAGCGCGCCGAGGAGGCCCGTCAACTCGCGCGATGCCGTATTCAGTGTCGCCAAACCGCAGACGCACGCCGCTACAACCTTCGCCACCGAGAGGTTGCCTACAATCCTGGCGATGAAGTATGGGTGTGGACCCCCATCCGACAGCACGGCCGGTCAGAAAAGTTGCTGCGTCGCTACTTCGGTCCCTACAAGATTGTACGGCGACTCAGTGACGTTACCTACGAGGTTCTCCCAGAAGGCACCCCTAGAAACTCCCGTCGGCTTCCTCAAACTGAAGTGGTTCATGTTACAAGACTAAAACCATATTTTTCGTGCCGTGACTCGACCGTCGAGTGACTATATTGATGACTTAGCGTCGTCCTTTTTTGTTTTTGTCGTCCAGTGCTTTTATTTTTTACTTTTGTTCCTTCTTTCACAGCACCAGATTGTTATTTCGCGTTCTGACACATTTCTTTAGTTTATATTGTAACCCTCATTTTTATATATATTTTTTACCCTCATTTGCAGCATCGAGACGATGCTTCTTTAGGAGAGGGGGTAATGGCACATGCCGACACATATGAGCCATCTAGTGTGGTACGTACACGCTTGGGGGGTAGGTAGAAGAAGAGAACGTTGTTCTTTTGGTCTGGTTCCGATAAAGACGTGGACTTCTGGCTGTCTCTGTTGTCTCGCCCGCGACAATATGATCAAATAGACACGGAGTGTGTAAACAACGTTTACATTCCGCGCGAAACTCCTGGTCAATTTTGCTAAGCACAAAAGGTGTAGGATAAGATTTAGTTTGAAGCATTCTTAATGTGACTGCCTGAGCTCTGTTCAGCTTCTGATGGGGGGGGGGGAGGAAGAAACCTCCTGCCGTCCCTATAGTGTGAGGTTATTTCGTAAAAAGTGCTAAGTGGGTCTTTGTAGAAGCCACAGTCATCCTGGAGCAGTTCCCGATCTGATCCGCGGCATGTGAGATCTCGCACAGCAGAGTGAGCTTGCTCGTTAGGATTGCAGTCATTGGGGCTGACCGAGTGGTCCTGATGAGCCGGAAACCAGACTAAGTGTGAGCTATCCGGTTGCTGGTAATTATGAGTATTAATGCTGTGTATAAGTAACTTGTGGGCTTCCATTGAGACGAAGCCGGCGGAGTAGTTTCTAATAGCTGTACGGGAATCGGAGAAAATCGTGGAGCTTCTCCTCATTGTAATTGCAAGTGCTATGCTTGCTTCTTCGGCAGCATGAATTGAGCTCGTTCTTAGTGACGCCGCGCTTATTAATTTACCATTCTCATCGACCACGACAATAGCGTAGCGGTTGCCCGATCCATAACTAGTTGCATCGAAAAAAGAGCTGTGCTTTGTTGTTTGTGCAATTTACCCAGAATGCATTTGGCCCTGGCGTCCCTTCTGCCCTTGTTGTGGACAGGATGAATATTTCTAGATATGGGGTCGACAAGTAATTGTGTCTCCACCTCCTTGGGTAGTTTGAATTTAGAGAAGTCTCCTTTTCGAGGCAGAATTCCGACTTCATCTAGAATTTTGCGCCCTGACTTAGTGTTGGATAGTCTTGCAATTTGTGATATCGAATGCGCCTCAATGAGCTCATATAAAGTGTTGTGAAGTCCTAACTTGTTGAGGAGTTCTGTACTCGTTCCGTGCGGGAGCCCCAGAGCCGTTTTGAGTCCGGAGCATATAAGTGCGTTTAGCTAAGCCTTCTCGCCTTTCCCCCGGTTCAGGTATGATGCAATGTAAGTGACATGACTTATGAAGAATGCCTGATATGATCTGATGAGATTGTCCTTCTTGAGACCTGCATTTCGATTTGAGACCCTGCCCAGGAGACTTAAAGTACTGTTGGCCTGCCCTGTGAGACGGTTTAGAGCCGTAGCATTACAGCTCCTTGGGTCAATGAGAAGACCCAGAATTTTAATTGTGTCTACTCTTGGTATGACCCGCCCTGTGTTGTCTGTGATTTTAATTGGCAGAGTTTCTAAAGGCGCAAGGTTCCTAACACCCTGTCTCCCATGTCTAAAGAGCAGCAGCTCAGATTTACTAGGTGATAACCTGAGTCCGGTGCCCTTAAGGAAGGATTCTGTGGTGTCTACGGCTGCCTGTAGTGTCTCCTCTAGTGCAGCGAGTGACCCCCTGGGGACCCACACTGTGATATCGTCAGCGTATATGACGTATCCCAAGCTCGGGATGTTGGCCAATTCCTCCGAGAGCCTGTGCATGGCAATGTTAAAGATGAGTGGGGACAATACCGAACCTTGTGGTGTGCCGCTGTTGCCTAAATTGTATGGACCGCCTGTGACTGTCTCGAGTTTGACCCGAGCTGTCCGATTAGCTAGAAAGGACATCACATAATTGTAAAAATTGCTTCCCAGGTTCAAGGTTGAGATTTCATGCAGTGCCACCGTATCAAATGTTTTGATAAGATCCAGACCCTGGAGGCCCTTTATGTCCCTGCTAGGGTCGTCAATAATGGCACGTTTGATCATGAGCATGTGGTCCTGTGTGGATAATGTCTTCCGAAAACCTATGAGATTCTGCCTCAAAAGCTCCTGGTTTTCTATGTGTTCTACTATTCTGTTATGAATAGCATGTTCGGCTACCTTGCCAATACATGATGTAAGTGATATGGGCCTGAGGTTCTCCTTTGTTAGTGATTTGCCAGGCTTCGGTATAAACGTCACCGTGGCTTCCCTCCATTCTGGTGGGATCGTGCCGGATCTCCAGTGACTGGTAATTTTGACCGTGATTATGTCTATGGCATCATCGTCCAGGTTTCGCAAAAGCTTATATGTCATGCCATCCGGACCCGGGGCAGATCTGTCATTTAAATTAAAGAGTACGTACCTTATCTCAGCTGCAGTGAACTCACTGTCCAAGTCCGGTTGCGATATTCCGGAGTAAGGTGCGCTTATTTCTTCTTCGTTTTCAAATATTGCAGAGGATTAAAACTTTGACGAAACCTTGTGACTTGCACTCCTTGAGGGTTTTCCTTGGCCTAGCTGGACATTTCAGGGCCTTCATCAAGGTCTTTGCCACAAAAATAAGGTTTTTGACCGCATTAACCCAAAAAAGACACCCCGTTCATTTGGAGCAAGGAATGCGAAGACATTGATGAAGAACTAGTGAAAACAATACCCTCAGATCCTGTCCTAGTACTCCCTGACTTCAGGAAATATCTTTTGAGTTGTGTACTGACGCATTCCTATATGGAACCGGCGCAGTCCTCTATCAACGAGATGCCAGTAAACCGCCGGCACACCAGCTAAATGTAATTGGATATTACTCATGCACCTTCACCAAATCTGAAATAAACCACAACACCTCGGAAAAAGAGGGATTGGCCATCGTCATGGCATTGCGATACTTTCGCACTTACCTCGAAGGTCAACACTTTAACTTGTTTACGGACAACCAAGCTTTGACATATTTGCTGAACATTGCTCAACCGAAGAGATGGATTGCTCGTTGGGTCAGCGAAATCCAGCAGTTCGCGTTCGACGTCGTTCACCGCCCCGGAAAGAAGCTCCCCGACGCGGACGCTTTATCAAGATTACATATTCCGGAGACTGACATAATTAAAACTCAGCTTGTAGCAAGTATCTGGGAAGACAAAGAAGATATTGTGTTGAAGGATGGAAAGTTGGAGGTACCAGAAACAGATCGCCAGAAGGTTTTGAAGCTTTATCGTGGGCACGACGGCATTTGGAGGACATATATGAAGGTGCAGCAACGTTTCACGTGGAAAATGTGAAAAATGACGCACATGAATATGTAAAGACTTGCCATGATGGCCAAGTGCGAAAAGCAAAATATAGGCCTAAAGGAAAAGAAATGACCATACCGGTGTACTCCAATGTGTCATTTGAAGTTGTCCACCTCGCCTTTGCCGAGAAAGGGGAAGGAGTGCGTAAGACGCAAGCTTTTCTAGTTGCTATTGACCAATGTACACGGATGGCAGCCGCGAAACCAGGGAACGAAGACTCCAACGCTGTCATTTCTCTTATGCAACAGGAAATGTTTAAGAATACTAAAATCATTGTCAGCGACAACGGTCCAGCATTCAGAAGCGAAAGGTTAAGAGCTTGGGCAGAGGAAAGCAGAATCACCCTGCTGTTCACTACACCGTACCATCCTGAGGGTAACGCTCTGGCCGATTGATTACTTCGCGAATTGAAGACATTCATTACACTTTATCCAAATTTTCCTGGCGGCTGGAAATACACTCTAGAAGCTGCTGTCCAGCATCACAACCACTCCTATACGGCTGGCCTTGGTTGCACGCCACACTTTGCTGCCTCTGGAACCAGCCCATGGCTACCGGCGGAACATCGCCTGGGAATAGCAGGCAAGATAATTCTACAAGAACATGCCAAGACAAAAGACCAACAGCAGCAGTACAAGCTATCAATGAAAAAAATGAAATACGTCAGTGAAGTCTTGGTGGACCCCGGCATAACACACTTTCGTGTTAAAATGTGGTTGATCCCTCTTATATAGGAATCGGTATAGAACACGAAAGTGAAACGTGTCTTCACAGAAGTAGTGTAATGTTTATTGCACATTGATATATAATGTCTATTAGTGTTTTGTGGCTAAAGCGCCCTTAGGCGTTGATGCACCCACGCTGACGCCTGGTGGCACGTCTCCTCCATCACGACTACCAACGTCGATGACCATGAGCAACCGTCGTGCATATGGAAGCTGCACTACGCTGCACACGCTAGCACAACGCGAAAGACGAAGCACGTAACTGACACACTAATACAACGCGCAAGACAAAGCACGTAACTGAATCGTCACCGAGTCAAATCAGCGCGTACAGCGCGTCGTAATTGCAGCCTCCGCGATCAACTTCAGAAACATTTTCAGAGCTAATTGCGGAGGCCACGCTCCGCTGTGCTGAGTACGGTGAACGCCACCTAGGTGGCGTTGGTAGTGCTTCTTGATGCCAGCGTCCCTTCGAATGCTGGCATCGAGGCGTCGTAGTGCTGAGACCACCGAAGCGTTCACTGTCGGTGCGCGTTAGTGTCATAATGCAGTACTTCTCTTTTCTGCTCGTAGGCGGCGGCACCGCCCCGAGCAAGAGCGCGGGTACACGGAGGAGTGTTAGATATATAAGGCGCGTCTGTGTAGCTCTCTGCAAATGCGTTTGTGGCGCAATGGGTTAAACGCTCGGCGATCTATCGTCGCGGACCGAGAGGTCGTGGGTTCAATTTCCAAATTTTGCATGTTTGTGGAACTTTTTCTTCTGGTTTCTTTCTTTGTATTATGTTCTATGACGTATTTCCGTGACGGAAATACGTCAGTGAAGTCTTGGTGGACCCCGGCATAAAACACTTTCGTGTTAAAAATTGTCGCAGTTTCACCTGAAAGGCGAAGCATCAATTGCGATAGCAAATTTGTAGAGAGCTATACGGAGTAATGATATTAGCTTTATCAGCTGTATAAACTTGGACATGCAGCAGCACCAGCAACACACAGAACTATTGTCGACGCCGTCGACGTTTTGCCCGCGTTCGCTCAAAATGCGTGCGGCGTTGGTGACTGTTGCCGGAGCCTCTGATATAAATAGGCACTTGGTGCCGCATACAGTGTACTAGAAGAGTTGTAGTACACTGTAGTGACGCAGCTAAACGTCGCCTCCCTTCCCTTACCTCCCCCTCCCCCCTCCCCCTCCCCCACGGCCTCTCGCGCGTCGGAAGAAGGCGCGTTTGCTCTACATATATGGTGATTGTAAAGGAGGAAAGAGACGCTTACTTCTGCAGCCCTTAAAGGGCAACTCCGGCGATTTTTCGATGTCAACGGATGTCGATGAAATTCGCTGGGTCTGTTCCTCTGAATACCTCCGTCATGTCCTAAAAAAAGCAGGCTTGAGAGTTGCACATATTTTTTACAAATGAATTTAATTTATTGCCTCGAGCACCCTACCTTACCCCCTCCTCAGTTATAGGCCACATTGTGTATGACGTCAGGAATGGTCCACGCAGAGCATGCCGGGATCATGCAGACGACAGCGACGAGAGCGTGCAGGAGTCGACGATCGTGAGCGAGCGCTTGGCGTGAGATGTTGCTGTCGCGAGAAGTTGCATTCCCTGTGGGCGGGCAAGTGATGCGGGGTGGCAAGCGGTGTTGCGTTGTTGGCTGCACGAACTTCAGCCCTCGCCATCCGCAAACACAGTTTGAGCCGATGCCGATCGCGTTCAGCCGAGGTTAAGCCTATCACAGTGGTCAAGTTCGTGCGTCTGCTGCTGGCGGACCAGACCCACTGATATGAAGCTAATTAAGCTATTAGGATGAGGAAAGCTGCTTCTGTAGTTCAGTTTTGCTACGGATTTGAAATAAACCATTCCTCATTTCGTACAGTGCACACGCAAAAAGCTAAAAGCGACAACACGACGCGTAATCAACATCCGTATACGTTGCCGTTCTCGAATGCGGCCAGTCGCACTCGCCGGCGCTTCCCTAAATGAAATGTGACTACGCAAATCCATGGGTGTATTATTACCCATTGTTATGCTGACATTATTTAGCTTACGAGGTGCACTGTTTACCTCGTATCCCAAATGGGCAGCAAGCGGAGGCCCCTTCAATACAGCATGCGTAAACAACCGTCTCGTTCAGCTGCCAACGATGTCATACTTCATGACATCGGCGTTTCCGCGAGAAAACTATACATTCTCTAAATGAACGATCATACGCGCAATGTCCCAATCTGTCTACTTTACGGAACACTAATTGTGTGCATGAAGAGAATACGAAGAATAAATAAGCAGGCTGCACAACGCTTCCCTACTATATACGGTCTCCCGCTCGCTGTTTCCGAAGGTGCGTGGTCGCACGTATCAGCGCGACCCAGAGTGATGTAACGGTGCTTACATGCACAAAATCGACGTGTTTTGATATGTTCTGACATTAATTGATGTCACCGATGAGCGGCTATCTCAAGCGAACGACGTACGAGTGGTCGCTGTACCTGCCGATGTAAACAAATGCACCGGTCGGTGCTTTGGACTGTCAGCGGCGTTCTTGTGGGATACAAATGCGGAAAGTCGTGCTCCACATCTTACAGTGAGCATGCGAAGCGGTTCCCTGAGAGGGGTAAAATACCTAAAATAGCAAGCAGCACGTATATCAGTGGTTAGGGCTACGGAGGACGGTGATTCGTGGCTATTCTTCTGAATCATAACTGCCACTGTTTGACAGATCCGAATAGGTGGTGCAGCTTACATGCAATGTCACCCGAAGGTCCCCGAAGGTCCGGCGCGGTCACGAATAAGCTGAGCGTCTGCTCTTCGCCGGTTTCGTTCATCCCGCGGGCGAGACCGGCATGCGTTGCGCGCCTTCCCCGCCGGGGGTACATTCGTGACGTCACACGCAGAGGTTCGCTCGGCTGCTTGCTCAGGTTTCGGTTTCGTTTTTGCGCTTTTTTGCTTATTTAAAATTATTTTCGAATTTACGGAACAATTCTCCTATCAGGTGCGTCACAGGAGGGTCTCGGGAACCTAAATATTTTATTAGCTCGACATGGTCAAAAAATCGCCGGAGTTGCCCTTTAAGCGAGCACGGCGCAGAACGCGCGTTTGTTCTCCGCCGTGCGTTCACTCCCCGTGAAAGCGCGCGCCCCTCGCGCCCTTTCACTCGCACATACAGCGTTCGGCGCGCGGCGACGATTTCATCTCCATTGACGTCATACGGAACCTCACGGCGACGGCGACGGCTACGGCGACGGCTACGGCGACGGCGACGCCGACGGCAGAAATCTGCTTTTGAGTGTCCATATAATTGCTATCGCAATAAAAAGTGTTATGACACTAAACATCGGTTTAAAATTCTAGACATTGAACCAGGACACTGAGTCCTTGTACGCAAAGGATTGGGCGGCTCGAAGTCGCCATTCATCGGCCCCTACATGGTGACCAAAACCGTGAAACAAGAAGGCGTTCTGAAGGCCATTTATTACGAAGCACCAGATTGAATCCAGCCCCATCGGCAACGTGATCCCATATTACCCCAGGAGGGGAGACAATCAAAGCCGCGGAGGGTGTGTAGAGCCTGAAGTGGAACTTCCCTGAAGATAAGGAAGAAGACGACCGCGACTGGGGCTGGGTGCACGGAGGAAGAAGTTCATTAAAATGGCGGACTAAACAGACCGTTTCATTATTATTTCCTTACAACAACAAAGAAAAAAAGAAAATAAGTCACGTCATCAGCTAACAGAACTCTGGGTTTCTAAAATGTCATTTGCGTAACGCTCCGAGACACGTAAAACTACTTGCCTACAAATCAATAGTCAGGGTTAAGTTAGAGTACACATCTCCCATCTGGAACGCACCCGAAGTAGGTCTCACTAATGCCCTAGAATCCGTTCAAAACCGTGCTGCTAGATTCATTCGAAGCTAGATATGCTTCGTATTTATTTGTATTTAGCCGAGTGTAGCTTGTCGCCGATGCATTGCAACCCTCTCTTTATTTCACAGGTTCCTTATCTGGCCACCTAATTGCACTCCTTACATTGTCCCTGCATCTCAAATATCTCATCGCACTGGTCATGCGCTACAAGTTTATCGCCCACGTGCACGTACTAAAGCATTTCCTGCTTCATTTTTTTCCCAGAGCAGCAAAAGACTGGAACGGCCTTTTTCCCAACATCGCCACTGTCACCTGCCCATCGAGCTTCATTCATAGCATATCAAATGTAACATCACACTGATCGTTGTGCTAACAATATTGACTGTAAAAAACCACCCCTTATGTAATACACCCTCGGGGGTCGTTAAGGAAATAAAAAAAGTTGTCGCAATGTCACCCGAAAGGCGAAGCATCAATTGCGATAGCAAATTAGTAGAGAGCTATACGGAGTAAGGATAGTAGTTTTATCACCTGTGTAAACTTGGACATGCAGCAGCACCAGAAACGCGCAAAACTGTTGTCGACGCCGTAGGCGTGTTGCCCGCATTCGCACCAAACGCGCATGGCGTTGGTGAGTGTTGCCGGTGCCTCTGGGAGCGGCTCGGAGGTTTTCGACAAGATTGGAACGGGACACTCGTCAAGCAGCGTCGGAAGTCTTTACAACCTTCTCGCCTCACAACGTTTTTATATACGAGTAAGTAGGCATTTGGTGCCGCTGCTAAACGTCGCCCCCCCCCCCCCCCCCATGGCCTTTCGCGCGTCGGGAGAAGTGCCATTGGCTCTATAAATATGATGTTTGTAAAGGAGGAAAAAGACGCTTATTTCTGCAGCCCTTCATGGAGCACGGCGCAGAACGCGCGTTTGCTCCCTGTCGTGAGTTCGCTCCCCGTGAAAGTGCGCGTCCCTCGCGCCCTTTCACTCGCACATACAGCATACGGCGCGCGTCGACGATTTCATCACCATTGCTGAAATCCGCTTGGGAGTGTCCATAAAATTGATATCGCAATAATATGAAATGAAATGAAGTACTTTCTTTACCTTTGTATTTGTCGAGGAATGGGGGAGTCAAATGTGACTGTAGAAGTAGTGTATCCGAAGAAGTGGTTTTACACCTCTAGAGAAAGCAATAGTCAAAGGTGCTCAACAAAATTAAAACTGCGAAGAGTATTTTTTTTTTCAAAACAGAAATTTGCTTGAATCCGCATCGGCAAAACGACAGATACATTTTTTTATTTTGGTGTGGGCAGAATTTTAACACGTTGCCTGTCGATACAGCATAATTCTATATTACAAGCACGAATAATCTATCTAGCGGGCACTATTCATATTTGTATATTTAAGAAATATTGACTAACTATAAATTTAGTTAATACTTAGGTATGCATTTTGGAATTTGTCAAACCTAGCAAGCAAGTTCGCGCGGAACATATAAATTGAAATTTGATATGCACATATATATTCGAAATTTTCGACTAGCATCGGAAATGCTCATTGTAAGTTGAATATGCGCGCAATGCCATGGACGGAAACACAAACTGCACTGACGCACACGGCACTGATATGCTGGAACTAGACTCGCTGCGTCCGAAATAATTGCGTAAAGCTGCGGTTGGGCAGCACAATATTGTAGTTTTACTTTCGGTTGCGAATTCCAGCGCACTTTGATATGCAGGGTGTTCCATTACACATGTTCGAAGTTCCTCAAAGATCAGCAAAATGCTGTAAGAAAGCAATTTCCACGACACGGTTTTCATAAGAGATGCATGCATTTAATATTGCTCGAGTTATCAATTAAACTGAAACTTAGCTGACATGACCTCAACTGACGGCTTGAGTGGTATGAATACGCCTTGTCTTCAAGCGAGCATAAAGCGGGCGTCCTTATCAACCGTGGTCTCGACCGTGATTAGGTGAATTAGTGTAAAGCACAATAGTTCTTTTTGAATTACCAGCTTGAGTAATATTATGTGTGATTCCTCTGTGATAAAGAATCCCTATAACATACGTATCGTATATTTGATATCTTGAAACACATTTCGAACCCAATTTCTTTCACACCGTGCATATTATATATATATATATATATATATATATATATATACATATAAACCCCATTGAAAATCCCAGATTGCTCGTCATGGACTTCATGCCAGTCATGCTGGAACACGTTCTGGGTATGATGGACCTCATCGTGGGTATGTTGGGTGGGTGGCGGGTGTAGTAGGTGGTGCTGGGTAGATAGTGGGTGTACTGGGTGTATGGTGGCATACATACTGAATGACCTGTGCAAATGGTGGGTGAATGATGGGTGTACAGACGTGAGCAGCCGTGCTCAGCACTCGGGAACAGCGGCTTCCGAGCTCTCCGGAGCCAGCCAGCGACGTCTAAGGGTAGTTGCTGGGTCCAACGTCTCCAGAACCTACCGTTTAACGTCGGACCCAGCAGCTAGCGTTAGGCCCGGAAGCCGCCGTTTCCGCGTTGTAGACAAGGCTGCTCACGTTTGTAGTGGTTGGATAATGAGTGAACAGTGTGCGTGCTGGGTGAATGGTGGGTGTACTGGGTGGATGATGGGAGAACAATGGGTGACTATACAGGGTGTTTTAGCAAACACTTTCAAAAATGTTTAAAGGTTACCTGTGGCAGATAGCACAATTCTAGTTCATGAGCTGGTCTAGTAGAAGAGGCGGACATTACTTGCAAAAAAAATAAATCCATAATCAACTATATAACTTAAAACTCACTAATGAAATTTTTAACTAATTACCTTATGCCCCATATTCCAATTTATAAATTCTAGCCGTTGAGTTCGCAAGGCGGATCCACGAATTATCAGGATGACACCAGTTTCGAGATATTCATTCCCAGACTTTGCGGAAAAATGTATTATTTGCTTGTGGTAGATAGCACGATTCCAGTTCATGATCTCTTCTATTCAAAGAGGCGGACATTACTTGCATAAAAAATTGAAATCTTCTGTTCAAGAATCAGTGTTACACTTTAAGCAGTTAAATAAACGTTGGAAGTGGTTCATTTGCTACCATCAGATACATTGAACTTGTTCAGTCACACCTTTGGAACTTCATCATGTTAAGCTCAATGCTCTCACCTTTATGTAAATTTTGAAAGGATATCTGGATATATAGCACTGACCTATGGCTGAATGACGATAGTAAGACGGTAAGTCTAGGCTTTGTTGTTAAATCATTTTATGATTATCCTAGTCGTAAAATACATTTCTCGAATTTCAGTGTGACTTCTCATGTGGTCGGGTTGAATAAATTGCAACTGTGATGCATAAACAAGGGAAGTAAGGCATGTCGTTGGGCTGATTGGTTTACATATTCAGCAAAAATTTTAAACTGCGCGGTGAAAGCAAAACACTAACTAAACGTGTGTGAGCTTCTATGTTTCTGTTCACGTCTTGTCTTCTTCGCGCAGTTTTAAAATTTTGCTGAAACAAGGGAACAGGCACAAGTGCTGTATTGAAATGAAAAACTTACTGAATTAGCAGAATAAATGTACCATAAGAATTAGAATGTTGTTTCATTTCCAGGTTTAGCTGCACTTGTAACAGTGGTCTAATTTAGACTCCAAAACATGCAATTGGGAGTACTCCTTGCTTTAAATCTAGCTGCAGTGCAATTAGCTGACAAGTGTTCCCTGCAAGATCATGGAGCATATAATCTACTCTCATATTAAGAACTTTCTAGACGCTAACTTCTTTCATCCTTCGCAGCACGGGTTCCGCAGGGGCCTGTCTTGCGAGACCCAGATTGCACTCTTTCTTCATGACATTCATACTAATCTTGACAAGAACATTCAAACAGAAGCCACATTTTTGGATTACGTGAAAGCGTTTGACAAAATATCGCATCGGCGCCTATTACTAAAACTTTCACATTTACATCTCCATCCTGATATCCTAAAATCGCTCGAACAATTTTTAACAAACCGGTAGCAATATGTCTCAGTTAACAACCACGCTTCTAACGTTGCCTCCGTCACGTCAGGCGTACCACGGGGATCCGTCCTTGGCCCCCTTCTTTTCTTGATCTATATTAACGACTTACCCTTGCACGTATCCTGCCAGATCCGTATCTTTGCCGATGACTGCGTCATTTACCGCGCAGTCAATAACATCACTGACCAAACAGCTCTTCAAATTGACCTTAACCACATACAAGAATGGTGTGATCATTGGCTGATGACACTCAACTCTAATAAATGCAAACTTGTTTCATTCACCCGACGTCATCGCCCCCTTCGCTTTTCTTATCGAATTAGTAACGTCTCTGTTGAATTAGTAGAATCTTACAAATACTTATGTGTCGCCTTGGCTAATGACCTAACCTGGAATGTGCATGTTACTAATGCAAGTTCATCGGCTAACAAAACATTGGGATTTCTAAAACGCCACCTTCGCTTCGCTCCATTGCATGTAAAGCTGTTAGCCTATAAATCTTTAGTAAGAACGAAACTTGAATACGCATCTTCAATCTGGGATCCGCATCAAGCATATCTCGCCGAAGCCCTTGAGGCAGTTCAAAATCGCGCCACCAGGTATATTCATTCTACATATTCTTACGACGTCAGCATTTCATACATGAAAAAAGAATCTTCCTTATCGCTTCTATCTTTTCGTCGCCGCGTTGCCACCCTCTCCCTCTTCCATAGGTTCTACTATTCGACGCTTAATCGTCCACCATACATTGTCCCCCCAACACGCCGTTCACAACGCATTGGCCATCCCCTGCAAGTAGCACAACCAAACTCACTCACAAATACATTTTCAGCCTCGTTTTTCTACCGAGCATCTAAAGACTGGAATGCCCTTCCTCATCAAGTCGCTGCGGTCACCTGTTCATCACAATTCATTCAAGATGTAACAACGTTTTTATCTAACGAATTTACAGCATTGTAACACTTGTTTGTATTGTTGTATTCCCACCCCTTATGTAATACCCCTACTACGGGGTCTTTAAGGAAATTAAATGAAATGAAAATGTTGGACATGCATGTAATTATTCGTATTAAGTGTTCATTCCTGTTCGTATTTCAATTGATTCTATAACTGAGTAAACTCCAGAAATAACAAAGCATGCATTCGCTTTTGTCAGTAACTTCTATCTGGTATGTGTGCCTCATTGTCCTGTACAGTAGATATATGTATGCTTTTCAAAGAGTGAATGAAACTGCTACTTATTGCAAAGCTAGAAATAGCAGTGGCTGACAGTGTTTTTTGCTGTTCTTGCTTTCAGTGTTACATATGGCTGCACATTATTTATTTATTCAAAATACCTTAGAGGCCCGAAGATGGGCATTGGGTAAGGGGAGCTTCAAAATTTTACAAAGTATAAATAGCAGACAATTATACAGAACATAAAGCACTTTGTTAACAACAATGCAAGGAAGAATAAAGTTTAAACTCCTGTGGCATTGTCAATATCACGTGGCATTGTCAAAGTCTCTTAACTATTTGATAGCATCTCAAGTAAATGCTAGCCAAGTGATATGTGTAGTATAAATGAAAATTTCATTGGCAGCCACACAGGACGTTCACGCTTTCTGAGGCATAAAATACCTGCGCACATACACCAGCAATATTTCATTGCATTTTGAGTGAGAAATGGGACACAATAGGAAGATATTTCTCTTATAGTGTTCAGCTTGGTGCCAAGGTTCCATGATGAATTTATACCAGCCAGTCGAAATATAATGCGAAGAGACACTTAAGTAAATTGTGCTAGAAACGATGGAACCCAGCCTTTAAGACGCAAACACCAGGAGAGAAGTAGACGGACACACGCTAGGACTAGCCACAAGTTTAATGGAAACTATCACACAGACGTTCGCAGGGAAGCCAGAGCGCGCATGAGTCGTGCATACCACGTGACTATCAAAGAAAAAACACAAAATTGCATCTAGTAACCACATTTTTCTAAGTAAACTATCTTTTTCGTTGACATCGATAACTAGGGTACACAATAACATTGACTGTCACCATGTTTTCGGATATGGTACGCTTCAATCAGTTCTTGTTCGTATCGTGTGGTTCCCCTGCCAATAATTTGTGTCTTCTAAACCAGGTGAACAGTCAGACCCTCGGAATTGAGCAGGCAGGTTTGTTCCTCCTCCTGACGGAACAGACGTTTCGTGTTCTCTTAAGTGGACCTAAGTACAACGCCCCGTCTAGCCTATATACACGCGACCACACTTCAACGGGAAGTGATAAACAACATTTTTTATGCAAGTTGTGAAATTATGGCTGGTACTGCAGGTAGCCCTAAGCTTACGATTTTCAATCTTAGCACATAGACTTGGCATCTTGCATGGCGCCGATAACACAACCTGAACGCCGTGCCTTGTGGCAACGTTTTCACATTATGTGAAACCTTGTGGATATACGGCATGACTTCGACTCGCTTACGGTCCTCATTGGCAGTGCTATGTGCTAACGCAAGATAATATTTGGTCGATGTATTTAATAGGGTAATGTATAAAGGGCTGCTTGCTTGCGGTAGCAGATATGTGGTCAAACGGGTCACAGTGTTGACGTGAGGTTAAATGAGCGTAGAAGTTCGCTAAAGGACTCTATGCACTCCTTACAAATCGTCGCAGTGATTGTGGGTGCCTTGGTGATTTCGTGGACACAGATATTACATACCGCAACAAGGACTACATAAACCTTGATGAAGCAAATTCTCTGTGTATATATTAAAAGGCCTACTCGTAAGCCAGCATTGTACTTATATTTGTGACAGGGAGTTTGTCTTTTTAGATTGTTAATTATACTGCCCAGGTCACTATCATCACTTTTCCTTTTCTTGTATCATGTGTTAAGAATTTCTTGTCATTGCACAGATGAACGCTAAAAAAGTCACAGGCATACGCGGCACACGTAGCACAGTCACAGCGTCAGCTGGTTGAGCGGCGCAAGAGTAGCGCCAATTTCGGCACCACGCCCAACACGGTCGTCGCGGCAGTCTCTTCGCCTCGATTTTGACGAGAACGATCCGAACAGTCCGCCTGGCGTCGACGGCGAGCTGCGGCTTGTAATGTTCTCTGCACAGGCGCTTGCTGAGCCAGATGGTGAATTATTGTAGCCGCGCACGTAGCTCTAAGATTCACTTCTTCAGCAGCGGTTCGTACCTTGAGAGGAGACGCCATAACGTGTACCGAAGAGGTACCCAGAATACGTGACGCACATCTAACATCGGGATCGCGTTCATTGCGCGCCTTGTCTGAATCGCATCTCGTCGTTGGCGCCTGCGCACGCGGTGTTTGCAGGCACCTTAACTAGATGTGGCGCCACCATACTGGCAGAGGCTGAAATCGCGTTAAATGCGCGCCTCGTCTTGATCGCATCTCGTCGTCTGCGCCTACGCACGCGACGTTTGTAGGCGCCTAAACTAGATGGCGCCACCATACTTGCGGAGGATCGCGTCATCTCCGCCTGCACGCCTGCCTATAGGGCGCCTTTAGGGGGCATTTTTATGCTGCCTGATAGCAAGATCTTGCCTGGTTCTGTGGTAAAGTGTCCGACTCCCGCGCAGCGGGCCTGGGTTCGATCCCGGCGGAGACAAGGTACTTTTTTTTGCATTTCTGGCGATAGCGGTTACGGGGCGGTCTCACCATCGCGAACCGGAACGGCTATTGGAATGAGCTCATAACAGCTTACGCTGTAAAAGTAGGCAGCGTGGTGGGTACAAGGCCAGGGAATGTTGTGATCATTCCTTATTTCATAGCACAGCAATTGTCCTGTCGCTCTCCTCGTTGTGATTTTTAAATTTAGTGGTGCAGCTCATTATGGGAACTTGGCCATTGGCTACGTTTTAGTGGTGTGCAGCTAAAGGTCACTGTTATGTGAGCTTCCACAGAGTCAGTGAGGTTGTCTGTTGCTAAAGATTTTACGTTTGTTTCGATTTGCTTTGCCCCACAGGAATCGTCATGTCCCCTTAGAATACTTTTCTATGCCCCTTTGTACTAGTATTGTGTGTACATCCTTCAATGGTGTTAACTTTAGCACGAGTGTTTGCTGCTCAACTAAAGCTTACTAGTATATATAGACATAACATTTTACTAGAGTACTTCTGTTTGAGCGAGTTGGTTAGACATGCTACAAGTTTAACAGTGCAAAAAAGATGACCGCGAAAATCACAACCAGTGCTGGTCCTGTGGGTAAGTTTTCTTCGTCCTCACCTTTTTCCTCTGTTTAAACTTGCAGCTTACACGAACTGGCATTCAGATCTACAATTGGGGGATCCAAATGTGACAAAACATTTCAGTATTTTACATATCTTTCCCAGCAGCTTTATATTTCAGAGCAATACTATGCTCATATTTACCTGTTTTCTTGAACATGACATGTTCCTTCAACATTGCATTGCATTCTGCGTTGCTAAATTTCAATATCTTATGGTGCTTAAAGGAGACAATAAAGAGAAAAAACAAGTTCAGCTCCTGCTTGCTCAACCAGAAATGACTAAATCAATATAATATTCTAGTAAGGAACCTCATTCGCGAAATATATATTTAAAACGATTGTGAATTAGTTTAGTGTCCCTTTGAATATTCTAATGAGTCGCACCGTTTCATCAAATTTCCAGTGAATATTACCACAGCAAGAAAGGTAATAGCAGTGCTAAATTATTCCGCATTTTGCTTCATGGCAGCATGCCCCCTTTGTTCTGTTGTGCATTAAGTTGCGACCAAGCGAAAAAGATACAATTTGCCCTTATCTGAGATCTCAGTATCCACAGTTAAAAATTTTACTAACAATTTCGTATTTGTTGCTTTACATAGATTGTGCATTGTTGTATACGCTCTTTATTTCAGCCTGCAGAGTATTTTAACTGTAAGCCAGTTTCCTTTTGCATTTGTTAGATGCATCGATTATTCAATGGAAATATGTGTGTTCGTAGTCCTTGAAGATGTGGTTTTTAGAATGTGTCAGCAGCATGCAGGATATTTGCAAACCTACTCTTTGCAGCCTAATTAGTAAATCAGTAAGTGCTCACATTCATCTAGTTATGCAGTGTGAACTTCTTGGTATGTCACCCTGAGGTACTTTTCAAGAAACATTTGTGATTATCTTAGCCATCGCGAAAAGCTGCTTTACGTGCGAGTTGCACTAAAAAAATCAAAGCCCCTTTCTTAAATAAGGATGGTTCAACGCGAAGCTTTCGCCAATGCAAAGTGAATCAAGGTCAAACTCCAAAGCCAACGACCACGCAACGAACGCAAGAAATGCTGAGCGACCCGATGCGATGCATATGTGATTTGATTGCCTGTATAGGATTACATAGGCTGGTGGCGTGGAGCAGAGGTAGAACACCCGACCTCAAATCTGAAGGTCGTAGGCATGAAGTGGTGCCTGACACCGGCAAAAATATATTGCCGAGAGCTAGTGGCGCTATACTAGTTCAGGTGCAACCAAACTATGCAGGCCCACTAAGCTTCATCAAAGTCACTCCCTCACCAGAACAGGAATTGACCTCCCTTGTGCAGTATTCGGCCACTACCTCCCTCATGACTCCGACAATTAACCCAGGGTCCTCAGACCCCAGTGGCTGCAGAGCACCTGACCAAGGCGGCGGTCAGACCTGCGACGTCGCAGAGGGTGCTAAGAATCTCTGGGTCCGGACAGGCCGCCAATGGAAACTGAACCTGGCAACGTTCAACACGCGCACCCTCTCGAGTGAGCCTAGCTTAGCAGGACTATTTGATTAATTATCAGGCATTGCCTGGGACATTATTGGCCTTACTGAGGTTAGAAGAACTGGTGAGGCTTACACAGTGCTGACTAACGGTCCCATCCTCTGCTACAGAGGTCTTCCAGATAAGAGAGAATGCGGGGTAGGATTTCTAGTCCATAGCAACATAGCGGGCTACATTAATGTATTCTACAGCATTAATGAGAGGGTAGCAGTCGTGGTAATAAAGCTGAATAGGAGGTACAAAATGAAGGTAGTACAAGCCTACACCCCAACATCCAGTCACGATGATGAAGAAATAGAACAGTTTTATGAAGATGTTGAATTAGCAATGAGAAAGGTGTAAACTCAGTATACTGTAGTCATGGGCGACGTCAATGCAAAAGTGGGGAAAAAGCAGGTTGGTGAGCAAGCAATTGGCAACTACGGCATTGACTCGAGGAATGCAAGAGGAGAGATGTTGGTAGAATTCGCGGGAAGGAATAGGCTCCGAATAATCAATACATTCTTCAGGAAGCTCAGTAACAGGAAGTGGACCTGGAAAAGCCCTAATGGAGAAACAATGAATGAAATAGATTTCATACTCTCTGCCGATCCAAGCATAATGCAGAATGTAGAAGTGTTAGGTAAGGTAAAGTGCAGTGACCATAGGTTAGTGAGGTCTTATATTTCTCTCAATTTATAGAGAGAAAGAGTGAAATTAGTCAAGAGGAAACAGGCCAACCTTGACGCAGTAAGGGTATAAGCAGACCAATTCAAGCTGGTGGTCGCAAACAAATATGCAGCTTTAGAACAGGAAGATGAAGGTAACGTAGAAGTAATGAATGAAACCCTAACTAGGCTGATCTCAGAAGCAGCAACTGAAGTGGGAGGTAAGGCACCAAGGCAACCCGTAGTTAAACTCTCCCAAGAAACAAAGGACCTAATAAAGACACGACTAAACTTGAAAGTGTCCAACTCAAGAGATGAGATAGAATTCGCTGAACTTTCAAAGCTGATCAACGAGAAGAAAGTAAGGGATATTCGAAATTATACCATGGGAAAGATTGAGGAAACCGTAAAATATGGACGCAGTATGAAATCAGTAAGAAGAAAGCTAGGCATAGGACAAGGCAAGATGTATGCACTGAAAGATAAGCACGGTAATATAATCAGCAATCTCGATGACATAGTAAAAGCAGCGGAAGAATTTTATACTGAGCTATACAGTACCCAAAACAGCCAAGATACTTTCATTCGAAATAGGGATGAACCGGATACAGAGGCTCCTTCTATAACTAGCGTTGAAGTTAGAAGGGCCTTGAAAGACATGACCAGGAGAAAAGCTGCTGGAGAAGATGGAATAACAGTCGATTTAATCAAAGATAGAGGAGATATCACGCTTGAAAAGCTTGCGGCCCTTTATACACAATGCCTCACGACTTCAAGTGTACCAGAGAGCTGGAAGAACGCCAACATTATACTTATCCATAAGAAGGAGACGTTAAAGAATTGAAGAATTACAGACCCATTAGCTTGCTTTCAGTATTGTATAAAATATTCACCAAGATAATTACCAATAGAATCTGGGCAACACTTGACTTCAGCCAACCGAGAGAACAGGCTGGCTTCAGGAAGGGATATTCTACGATGGCTAATATTCATGTCATCAATCAGGTAATCGACAAGTCTCCGGAGTACAATAGTACAATCAACCCCTCTGCATGGCTTTCATAGATTATGAAAAGGCATTTGATTCAGTAGAGATACCAGCAGTCATAGAAGCATGGTGTAACCAAGGAGTACAGGAGGCATACGTGAATATCTTAGCAAATATCTACAAGGATTCCACAGCTACCTTGCTTCTACACAAGAAAAATAGAAAGTTACCTATCAAGAAAGGGGTCAGGCAGGGGGACACAATTTCTCCAATGCTATTCACTGCATGCTTACAAGAAGTATGCAAGCTCTTATAATGGGAAGGCTTAGGAGTGAGGATCAACGGTGAATATCTCACCAACCTCCGGTTTGCAGAGACATTGTCCTATTCAGCATCAATGGAGACGAATTGCAACAAATGATTGAGGACCTTAATCGAGGAAGTGTAAGAATTGGGTTGAAGATGAATATGCAGAAGACAAAGATAATGTTAATAGCCTGGCAAGGGAACAAGAATTCAGGATCGCCAGTCAGCCTCTAGAGTCTGTAAAGCAGTACGTTTATCTAGGCCAATTACTCACAGGGGACCCTGATCACGAGAAATAAATTTACAGAAGAATAAAATTGGTTTGCAGTGCATACGGCAGGCATTGCCAAATCCTGATTGCGAGCTTACCACTGTCGTTGAAATAAAAGTGTACAATCATTGCATTCTACCGGTGCTAACATATGGGGCAGAAGCTTGGAGGTTAACAAAGAAGCTCAAGAACAAGTTAAGGACCGCAGAAAGAGCGATGGAACGAAAATGTTTGGAGTAACGTTAAGAGACAGGAAGAGAGCGGTGTGGATCAGAGAACAAACGGGGATAGCCGATGTGCTAGTTGACAGTAAGCGGAAGAAATGCAGCTGGGCAGGTCATGTAATGCGTAGGATGGATAACCGGTGGGCAATTAGGGTTACTGAATGGATACCAATAGAAAGGAAGCGCAGTCGAGGACGGCAGAAAACCAGGTGGGATGATGAAGTTAGGAAATTCGCAGGCGCAACATGGAATACGCTAGCGCAAGACAGGGGTCATTGGAGATCACAGGGAGAGGCCTTCCTCCCGCAGTGGACATAAATATAGGGTGATGATGATGATGATAGGATTATATTTTTTATCGTTGAAGTTGAATGAATCCACATTTCGTCTAATTGCATAGCCTTTATTTTAGATCATGTAGCCGTTTATTATACGCACACACCAAGATTTTAACGGACTGTATGCCGTTGCATATACAGGGAATAGGCCTGAAGGCACGATTGTAATCGCGCTTTACGTTCGCGTACGGCAGCCTCTTCTGCCGTGCGCTGCACCTGCGGCCTACCAACGGTGACGGCGGGGAATACATTGTGTGACGCGCGTAATGCAGTGCAGATACATGCAGTTCCCATTGTTGTTATCGGAACAACTGCGAATGCAAACTATAGGGTTCCACAGTTATGTGCGCAGATAGTTCCATTGTGTAAGTTGGCTTTCCTGCAGTGTGTTTTCGGCACTCGTGGACGAATCAATGAGACATAAGAATGTTTGCTTTAAAAACGTGTCTTCAAATAAATGTTCTGACCACGAGAAATAATGAACAGCAAATCCTTGCGCTCTATGCGACGCTTGGTTTTCAGTCCGATATCTTTAGAGTCACGGAAACGTTGTACCGCAATAGCATATATGTTCTTAGATGTCCAGTTTGCAAAAGCTTTTCTTTTAATTTTTGTTTAGCCAGCCATCACAACAGGATGAGGCAATGTCGTGATGGCCAAAATAAAATTGACTGTGACGAGATTCTTATTCTGAAGTGACATGTGATTATGAAGTCATGAATGCCCAATTTTCTGATTTTTTTGTTTCAGTTGTGCACCATCCCCCAAAGGGAATTGTACCTGTTTCTTTTTTCAATTTGTTGATGACAACTTAGGATGGGTTAATGGCAGTCGTTGCACACCTATATTTGACGGTGATTTGAAAGTAGAGTTACGCAAGAGCTATGCACTACTGCAGAAATGGAGCAGGCTTTTAGAACTAAATGGGTTTCATAATGTCTCAACTCTTTTCACCCGCATTCGAAGATATTCATCCACGCTACTAAACGTATATATAATTTATATCTAAAGCACGCACGTAGTGTGCAGTGTAATTAGAACACCGAATAGTGATTGTAATATACGCTGACGTCACTACACTATTTTTCACTGCCCGTGAGGCTGGTGACGCAGTAAATGATGCGAACCGCGTATTACGGTTATTAGAACAAAAAAAAACGCTAATCAAATAAAAGCTGATTTGTCCAGACCTAAAAGCCGCGCAATTGGTGGATAGGTAGGATTATTATATGAAAACTCACCCCTAAAGTTGTCCCTTGCATTAAAAGTGTTGCAATTATATGTCATGAAATAAACACACAAAACTGATTACAGGAAAAAATTACACAGGCCAGTGGTATACTTAACAAATGCAAATTTTACTTGTCAAAATATGTTAAGCTTTTTATATACAACAGATTGCTTGCGCCACATAAAAAATTGCTGCAAATTAGCGCGGAGCACGACTACCTTAGCCAATACCAGTAACCTTCATATAATAATAAAAAAAGGCAATTCGTGTCATCGTTAAATTCCCACACAACAGTCACACTAAACCACTCTTGTGGTTCAGTGTGACTGTGTGTTCAGTGTGACCCTGCATATTTTTACATCAGCATATCATCCTTTAAAGCAGACTCTGGTTTACCACCTCTTTCGTATCGCCGTCGCATCGCCAGCCCACATTTATTTTGCAGATATTTTACAGTTATCTCGTGCTCCCGGCGCACATTTCGCCACCAGCACGAATATCCTTTCGCACCGGTGTTTCATTAAGTGTCGCTTGCCTCAAAGTGAGCATTGTCACTTTTTCGTCTTTTTTTCCCTCATGTATTTGTAGACTGTAACGGCCTTCCTTATGACATCGCTACCATCACCAGTTCATCTGCATTCAAGAAAGAAGTGTCAACAATTATCTCACCTTAACTAATATTGTTTAAACTATTCTTGTAATCCCAACCCTTATGTAATACCCCCGTGTCGGGGTCCTTAAGGAGATAGAGAATTAAAACTTTGTTCTTTCACCGCAGTCATACAGAAACACGCTTGTTATATGCTATGAGGTAGATATTTCTAAGAATGACATCTTCTTACCCAGCATTTCTTTTTGAAAGACAAAACGAAAACTAAGCGCTGCTTGCATTATTAAAAAATGGGAACTTCCTCGAAATAAAATCAACCACGGAAAACACACGTTATGCTACTTATTGACATAGCACTTAAACTGCGTGTCTAGCTGCTTGCAGTGCATGTATACTGTATATGTGTATATCAACATAAGTGTAGTGTATTTATATCCTTGCACCCACAACCTATCAATCGGTCGCATTTCGGTCTTATGATTTCGTGCTAGATTTTGTTAAAATGAAATTGCAATATTTCTGCTGTGTTCCTTTTTTATTTTCATTTACAATTGTGTTACATTGTTATTTTGGGTTGCTATAAACCTGAAGATAAAATAGTGACTTTTTGTTGCTACGCATCGATGAAGAGCTGAGTTTCAAGTTTCAACGTTTCGCTTTTTGCTGGTTGCAAATTATTATTCCTACTACAGCTACTTTCCTATTAGATTTGCTGCTGCCGTGGCCTTTGAAAGTGCCGGCAAGTTTCCGTAGCTGCCCGTGGTCGTGAGCCACTTGGCTGCGAAAGACCTCCAAGATGTACGCCAGGAACTAAGAGAAAGGCGAACATCACTTTAAAGAGAATTTCGGCAAGAAAATTGAGTTGTCGTAGATCTGAGATGTCATATAGAAAGTGAGATATACATTTTCTCAGCAAGCGCTTTGAAGGTATAGTGCTCGATTTTCACCAAGTCATCAGCATGACGGACTGTAATGACAGGCGTTCCTTCAGATTTCCGTTTCAGATTCAGTTTTTCTGTTTATTGTCCAAGCGTATTTCCAGCCACATTGCTTTCGTTTTGCATTTGCTAGGCGCTTCGTGGCAAGACACAAGTCATCATCATCATCATCAGCCTATATTTTATGTCCACTGCAGGACGAAGGCCTCTCTCTGCGATCTCCAATTACCCCTGTCTTGCGCTGGCGTATTCCAACTTGCGCCTGCAAATTTCGTAACTTCATCACCCAAATTTCCTAACTTCATTGGATTGGTACCAATCCAATGTCGGAAGACAGTGGATAGGTACCAAAGGTTACAATATTTGTGAATGAACACATGTGTCTTCCTAAGTGAGGAAGTTAGGAAGACACAAGTATTCATTCACAAATATTGTAACCTTTGGTACCAATCCAATGTCTTCCGACAATAGTTTCTGCTTTTTGCCTTTGCAAGAAAAGAGTCACGTGTTTCCCTGCGTCCGAACTGAACAGTTATTAGCGCATTTGAGCTACCCACAAATTCAACGCGGTGGCAGGCTTCCATGTAGCTTTCATTCAAAGGCATAAATATTGCTGTTCCAACCTTCTTCAATATGCCTAAGGTATAGCCTCAAACGATGTCTGCGGCACACCTTTTAGTTCAATATTAAAGCGTCGACTTTATTGCTCAGTTTGCACAAGTGTGACTTCATGCGCTTTCACTTCTGTATTCAGGGCATCACGCTCCTCTCAAAAAGCTTTCACAGCTGTTTTTATTCTCATGCCCTCAAACTTGTCATTAATATAGCCAAGACAGGTCCTAATCTCTTTAATGTCTTTTCTCAGCTCTGGTCCAGGCTGTCACGTAACTCGTGCATTTCTTGCTTGAACTCTCGTTTTATTTCATCAGAAAGCTTGACAAGCTCCTTTGACATTGTGAAACGTACAAAAGAAAAAAAAATAAGACAAGTAGTGGCAGCAGCTTAGGGAGCGGATTAAAAATGCAAGAAAAAGCAGATGCCTGCGCTTCACCAACCTGCAAAATGCACAAGGCAACAGTTGTACCGACCATGGCTTCTGCCACCGAAGCTGGCAATTGAAGATGAGGGTGCTTTATATATATATATATATATATATATATATATAAGAAGCGTTCCCTTTCTACTTGTTCACATATATATATGTATATACATACAGGGTGTCCCAACTATCATGCACCTAGATTTTAAAATATGCAAATGCCTCGTCGCATGCACAGAACCAAGATAATGTTGTTTGCCGTTGCTTGGAAGATACTGAGATTATTTTTTTTGCATTCCGCCTGATTACATAAGTAGCCGTCATTAATAATAAACTTCTCAAATATTATAATGAGATGAAAAGTGACAATGAGAAAAGTGTAGAGCACCATGAAAAACTCCCGATACAGCTTTCTGTTGCTCAGTGCGTGCTACATAAAAGTGTTTTTCTGAGCGAGAAAGAAGCCCGCGCATACGCTCAAAGTGTCTCGAGCGGCCAGTCGAGCGGCAATATTGCTTGTATTCGAGGGCTTCTTTCACTATCGGAAAAACACTGTTGAGGACACCTCGACAGCACTGGACAGGGGAGGGGTGACGGGAATAACACAAGAGGAAGGAGACCTCCCCAGTCGAGCGGCAAAGCCGTCCGCACGAAGAATACCCTGCGAAATCCTCCTCGGACATCACTAAGGCACTGCTCCGGCACCTTAAACGGATGGGGGTTTTAAGCGAAGCTTTATAGGCTCACAAGTTTCTGTGGTGGTGGTGGTGGTGTCATACTGAAAATTGGGTCGATTCTGGCGATAGTGCAGAAAGGGTCCAAACTGAATGTCACATACCCCTGTGGGCTCGGGGACCTGCAATGCGCCCTTGAACTACCCTTATCACACGTGGTACCCAAAGAGACAATATTACCAGCCCTTCTCCTGTCGAGAGAAGGGAGATAAACTAAGCTTGTCGTCAGATTCTAGAGTGAGGGCTTCCGAAGCCCAGGCGAAAGGTCAGCGAAAAGCCGCGGACCCCGAGTTGCGGGAGCGCGATGTAGAGGCCAAACCGGCCAAACGTCAACGAAAAGTTGCTGACCCAGAGTTTACGGCAAACGGTGCGGAACGCCTGCTTCGCTTACCCACATTTTATTGACAGGGGAAAGTCTTGGATTTTTAGATGTCTATTCGATTCGCCTGCAGTTTTTGAACTAGTTCTTGAGGTGCTGCACTTCGGTGTTTGTTTCAGCAGTTCAACATGGCGGTGACTGCACTTCGCCATTCGTTTGATTCAGTGCAGGCTTCGTGCAGGACGAGTTCACAGCATTCTCTGCACTCGTCAGAGAGCTAGTGCAGCGCCCGTTCGGCAGTTGCCGTGGCGGTTCCGCAGGATCAAGAACTCACACTGAACTGCCAGGAACTAGTTCATGAAGTGCAGGGTAAATCAAATGTGGAATATCGCAGTGAGCCAGAAGCACGACCTCCGAGACGACAAAATGCGAAGATCTCTGAGGGCACGTTGACCCGTTTTCATGGCGACGACGAAGGTACATTCCTACATCATTTTTGCTTTATTTTGGATGCTAAGAAGCCGTAATTTTTTTCCCCTTGAGCCGTCGTTGGTGCGTGTAAACATGTCGGGCAAGTAATATTTGTGTCAGCCAATTGACACTTTCTCGGATGATCTCAAAGGCTATAATTTTGCTTTATGCATGCGGCGTAAGCTATAATTTTAAACAAATATGCTTAAATACATCGTTGTAGAAAACAAATTACGCGAAATAAATCGGAATTGTCAGTGGTGTGTAAATAAATACGCCAACGACAATCCCCTTTGGAAAATAATCCAGATCTCAAAGGCGACGCTTTTGCTGACTGCATGCGGCGGAAGCGATTGCGGTAGACAGATAAACGTCATGTGTGGAACCCCTCCTATAAAACTTCAAACAACATCCAAAAGTACAGCTAATGTCTAAGCAAATCGAACACAAAAGGTTCATATGTGATTACGGTTCTCAGCTCTTTTTGAGCATGCAGCTAGCAAAACAATGGCGTTTGAGATCTTATTTTGTTACTCGAAGGCAGCCATATTATGATGACGATGATGATGATAATTTATTGGCATCTCCTTTGAAACGGGTAGGCGACAAATAGTCACCTAGCCTGCTTTATTTATTCAATCATACCATACATGTTCTTTATCTAGCATTTTTGTATACCTTTCATTATTCCTTTTCTTCTTTTTTCAAAAATTTACCTTGTACCGCTACCTATGATTTTAAAAGATCGGGCCGTATCCATATTTCCGCGATTTTTTTCCACGAGTACTCTAATCGTCTCTTTCTTATCTGCACGGCTGATCTGTTGATGTTACTTTCCACTTGAAACCCAAGCTCTTCTGGGAGTTGCACGTTACCTAAGGTTCTCCCTGGGTAGCATCCCGTCGCATTCCACTAGGGTGTGCTGAGTGGTCTCTTATGTTTACTGCAGCATACACATGCCTCATCTAGTTCCGAATATTTGCCCGGTATGTTTTGGTCCTTAGGCAACCGGCTCGAGCCTCAAATAGCAAGGCACTGCCCTTTGTGTTATCTTACAGATTTTCCCTTCTAATGCCTTCCTTCTCATTCTTGTAATTCTCCATTGTCCTTTTTGTTTCCATTCTTTGCATCTAATTCGCGGTCTCTATTTCTGTAACTTTCTTTCTGATGACTCCTGGTTGTCTATTTACAGTTTCGATTATCCTGTACTTGGCTGCCAACTTCCTTGACCTCTTCCTCCATTCTGGGTCCACGTTTTTCATTACCACGCCCCATGCCGCGCCCTCTAGACTATTTGCGGTTTTCGGTGGGCAGTGCAAGAAGGCAGGCTTGGAACAGCACAACGACCCAAGCGGTGGATTTACATGAAAACAGTGATTTGCTCGTGCGAGAACACGATCGTATTCGTACAGCCACTGCTATCACCCTTGAATGTTCAAATTCAACGCATTCACCCAACAAGTCAATCAAAAATAAGCCTTCAGATAGAATTTGACGATATTTTCTCCTCAAATGCTAAACTAATGTCATACCAATATTTACATGATCAATTACAAGATTACCTCTCTCACCTGGAAACAAACAATATCATAGCCACTTATGCTTCACAGTCCGCAGAGAGGGCTGGCGTAGGCATTTTCTCTATTTCTCTTAATGGGTCCTTTTCTATTCGCCTTCCAGATTACACGCCTATTTTCATAGCAGAATTATTGGCCATTTTCCTAGCGCTACGTAAACTTCCTGCAAATCAATAAATAGCTGTCGTTGCTGCAGATTCTCTATCGGTATGTGTGTCGTTTTCCACGGAAACGAATGCAGCTCCCCTTAGCTTGTTTAACAATTTAGACCCTAAAAGTTTACAAAAAATGAACTTCCAGGCAGCACAACCAGGCTGGCCCCAGCACGGCAATATCACGGCAAACACCGGCACAAATATAGGCCGAAACCGGCAGCGCTTACCCG
>NC_051162.1:59549693-59586769 GCF_013339745.2 Dermacentor silvarum
CCCGGTTAAAAGGAGTGCAGTGGCTAGAAAAATAAGCACTGTCTTCTCCAGAACATGTATAGTGTGTCGGAAATTTGTCAGCGATTCTTTTTACCTCAACACTCATGGAAATATTGATTTACCAGGTTGAATGGCAGATTTATATCAAGCCTGATCTCTGTAGCTGACTGTAAGCTTTTTTATTACACAAAAATTAAGCTGGTTTTCAATAATACCACCTTTGCACCGTACTGAGGCACCAGTTTGCAAAAATAATAGAATACGTTTAACTGTATTTTTGTAAAAGCAAGCTGTTGTCTTACACAGCAACTTCAGTGAGTTTTCAAGCGCGGCAGGCTTAGGATGTTGGTTGAAAATTAAGTTGCTTAAAGACGTGTTGCATCAGAGAGCATGTTTCCTTTTCTTTATCTATTGTAGCATTATCTGGTCTCTTATGTTCATTTCCATGCTATTCACAGTGCACACTGTCTAAGGAGATAAGTTGCAGGCAGATGGTGGCAATCATAGCTCACACACTCCAAGGCACCAAGGGACACACAGAGTGGGAAAGAGGACAGTTCTTTTTCACTGTCTGCCTGTCGCTTATTCTTTTGGCATGTGTGTGCCATGAACACTATCAAAATGAACTGTTACCAACTTGCCCAAGCTTCAGCTCTTGCACTTAATGTTTTTGTCTACAGAATGCTAATATGGCAGTAGTAGTGTTGCTGATATTTGCGTGTATGAAAAGGGGATGCTTACTTGATTGCAGAACAATTTGATTGGTTCTACACATGGTACTGAACTTACCAGTGTTATTTTAAAGGTGGGATTAGGTAGGAAGCTATTGTGGTACTGCTTAAAGTGCCCTTGTGCAGATGCTTAAAGCTTGTCTTCTGTTGACAAAAATTGGGCTCAATCCGTAGGAGGATAGTTGTCAAAGTGTAATGAAAGCCTCCTGGTAGACATACCAAGTTATGCTGCTGGGGACACTTATTGGTTAGCCCTATTGGGTAATGCTGCTAGACTTATGGGTGCTTTAACATTGCAGCGCCTGCAGAATGCATGTCGTGCTATGGTATCATAATTGGCCCACCAAGTGACCACCTTTGATTACACTATGTTGCTGTCTGGCCTAGTTAACCTGACTGCCACCTACACACAAGGAGGAGGAGGGAGGAAAAAAAGGGATCTTCAATTAATTTTCTTGCATAGATGGCTCATGCATCGTATTTTTATTATAGTGCAGGATTTCTTACTCAAAGTGAAGGTTGCTATATGGAGAATATCTACATTTTTTCATATGTATACCGAACAAGGATTGCTTTGTTCACGGTGTCACTTTTTATATTATACTCACGTGACACTAAGCCAATAATGCAGGTATGGCTGGGCCTGCAGAGAAAGTGTAAGCAGACTGTGCTGTGTTGCTGATCAGTGCTGACATCCACACCTGAGTTGGTCCCACAACATCCAGGCACCAGTGTGCTTTGCTTCATCATTGACAAGGTAATATGATATGGAGAGCTTGCACCTGGATATCAGTTTTGAGCTTGAGTTTTCAGAAATATGTTAAGATAGAAGACCCAAGGGTTGGCCTTTTTAATAGATACACGTGTTTTTTAAAGTGCTCTTTTTGAAATATTCTTCGTTGACCTATTTTCAGCAAATGTTTACACTCCTTAATTGCAAACTGCTATGGAGCTGGTTTATGCCTTAAACTAGCACTCTTTCACCAAGAAAAAGCCTTATTTAGCACAAAATTCACAGGAAAGGCAAGGAGGTGACAGGACATAACATTACTAACACCATCCAATTTTACTGCTTGCACAGCAATATAAAGCGAGAGGTGAAAGGACGAGGTTTGAGTTTGCGTTCGTTGATTCCATAGGTTTTGGAGCCCCACACAGCTTCTTTGCTAGGCAGACAAGCTTGTGGGATGTGCTTCTGCAATTTGTACAGCACACTGACAGTGCAGGTGCGGGCCTCAGCTTCAGAAGGAAGTGCACTGACGGCACCATTCACAGCGCAGATGACTCTCATAGAGTCAGGCAAGGCACCAGTGTTCATGTTTGTTCCCTTGCCCAAAACAGCATATTTAGGTTCAGTGTAGTTGTAAGAAGACAAGTTAAACATAACTTCCATGGTTTGAGTGGCCGCATTTTTCTTAGAGCACTAAATTTCTTTTCTTGTAACTGCCTGCCCTGGTGTTTCCTTAGCGTCGGCATGAAGTTGGCATGGAGTTACGCGTCCGGGAACTCGTGAACAATGACCCTGTAGTTGACACTTTGCGAAGAATACATCGGCTTCCAAGTCCTTCATTTTCTGTTGGCATACTTTTACTTGTACTGTTAGCAATTTCTTCTCGGCTTGCTGAACTATCTTGAGGCCCCACACTGACACTACTGATGTCTTCAATTGAAGACTTTTCAGGATAAGACTCCTGGCTTTGCAAGTGTGGTTTAAGAAAAGGTGGCACTCACACGTGGCTATTCAACACGTGAGTGAAATGAACCGGCAAGTCTTGGTTACATCTTGTGTGTAGTCCTGTTGGAGTTAAACGTTTTACGAAAAATTGTATTGTCACTAACACGATGATGAGCACTTGGTCATTCACCACAACTTCATAGTCATGTTACCTGGCTAAATGAATTTTCGTCGAACCCTTGACAATACCTTTTACAGAACTTGTGTACAAAACATTGTTACCAAGACTTACTGGTTTGTCTCGCTCGCGTCCAGAATAGAAATCTGTAAGTGCCACCTTTCCTGCAAAGAACCTTATCCTGTAAAGTCTACACTTGAAAGCATCGGTAGTGTCAGTGTGGGGCCTCGAGATAATTCGGCCAGCTGGGAAGAAATTACTGGCAGCAAGAGTTCAAGAGTGCTCACAGAAAATCAAGAGCTTGAAAACTCGAGCATTCTTCTCAGGGTGTGAACTAGAGCAGAACATTATTCGGGTCTTCTGGGAAGTACAGCTAAATGTCAACTTCACAGCGAGACTAACGGACCACCTGTGCGGGCAGTCACAAGAAAGCTTGATGTATTATAACCAAAACAGCCTGTTCAAACCAGGAAGTTATCTTGAGCTTGTCTTCCTACAAGCCCACTAAACCTGAAACTGCCATTCTGTGCAAAAGACTGAACTTCAACACTGGCACTTCACCCAACACTGACGAAAGTAAGCTGCATCGTGTAACGTGCCAGCAGTAAGCTCTTCCTGAAGCAGAAGGGCGCACGAGCTTACCTTCGATGGTGTAATCCAGGAGCCTGTCTCGGCTCCAGAAAGGGAGGTTTTTTGGTTTGGCTTAGGTCAATGACCATGAAATTATCATTACCAAACAGAATGCATTAACAGTTGCACACTCAGGGTAATGTCTTAACCTGCTTGATTTTGTGGACAAAAACTGATGAAAGGGTGCCCAATGTGACTAGTTATCCTGTCCAGGAGTCCGTGATTTCAAGAAGTTTGACAATCATTTCATTGGCTAACAATCGCAAAGCATACTTGTGCTGTCATTTGAAACAAAATCATGCACATTACGGAATGGTGACTATTTCTTTAGGTGTGGGGAGCACCTGCACTGCATATATAATTTTGGTTAAAAAGAAAGTAAGGCAGAATGGGCCATATAAAATGAATGGCAATAATTTTGGCATAAGTAGATTTTTTCTCAAACCATCTGAAAGTTTCTTGTTTTAGAAAGTATTAAATTTTGTTAAACGTAGCTGCTGTCAGATGATTCTATATAAGCATTGGCCTTATGCAATACTATTTGCTTTAAATAAAATTTTTGGGTTTTATTTGTCAAAACCACAATATGATTGCTGAACGACATATTGTAGGGCAAAGGAACAAATACACAGATGATACACGAAAACATGTCACAGGTGCTGCTAATAACGTTATTCGAAACACATCGGGATACTGTATAGTATATAGTCTTCCCAACGCGCAGGCGCACCAGCCACTTCGGGCAGACAGCAGAGGGCGATTATCCTTGCTAACACAATCATTGTGAAGATGTAAAGAAAGCAAGTTCCGCGTCGTACAAAACAACAGCGGTCTGACTTTCACAAGCACTACTTTTTTATGTAAAACGCTTTGAGTAGCTCACATGCGATTTTATCTTTACTTCTGCCTGGGATCTTTATTTCATAAAATATCGCACGACAAGGGCAGGCTTTTTTTGCTGACAGATGCGCATTCAATTCTGTCGACATGTTTTTAAAAGCATGCTCCCTCTTTCGATCATTGATGCAGCGGTCAGTTTGTCCTACATAGGACTTTCCACAAGGCAGTGGGATTTCATAAACCACACCGGGACCCCATTGCCCGTAAGGTGTTACATGTTGTACTTGGCAGCTTACCTTAGATCTGCCATTATGCGGAGACAGTTGGGTCAGCCTATTGGGTTGACCCAAGAGACGTGGCACACTAACGTGTGTGCCACGTCTCTTCTCTGTCCTTCGTCTTTTGACAGGTTTTTACTATTCAGTATGTACCAACTGACGCAGACTGCTACTCTACCGAGAAGTACAACACGTCACACCTTACTGGCGATGTGCTACCAGGGGGGTTTATGAAATCCCACTGCCTTGTGGAAAGTCCAATGTAGGACAAACTAGCCGCTGCATCAATGCTCGAATGATGGAGCATGCTAACAACACGACGAAAGACTTGAATGCGCATCTTTCAGCACACTGTAAAGCCTGTCCTTGTCGTGCGAGATTTCATGATGGGAAGATCCTGGCAGAACTAAATATAAAACCGCACGGGAGCTGTTGGAAGCATTTTACATAAAAGAAAAAAAGTAGTGCTTGTGCAATGTTGACCTACGTTGTTTTCATTATGTGGAACTTGCTTTCTTTAGATCCTCAAAATGATCGTGTTACCTCTGATAGTCGCCCTCTGTGCTCTGCCCGAAGTGGCTGGTGCGCCTGCGCGTTGTGAGGAGTACATATACTGTATCTCGCTGAGCTTCAAATAAAGTTGCTAGTAGCGCCTGTGACGTGTGTCTGTGTATCTTCTGTGTATTTGTGCCTTTGCGCTATAATATGTCGTTCAGCAAACAGCAACTTGCCTAACACCAAGTCCTTCTGCACAATATGATAATGGGGGATACTGTAGTGGGGAACTCTGGATTAATTTTGAACACCGGGGGCATGTGCCCAATGCACCTTATGGGGGTGTTGTTGCACTTTGCTGCCATCAAAATGTGGCCATTGTGCATGGGATTTTATCCTGCGCCATTCGGCTTAGCATTGCAATGCCAAAGCCACTACGCCACCTCGATTTTTACTTTTACTGGCAGACTAGCAGTTTCCAAGTTTTTAATTAGCTCGATCTGTTGATGGTGCTCTCTCAAAGTAGATTTTATGCATGTTACTTATGTTGCTTCAGTACTAGTAATTATTATTACTCAAATAGTGTCTTTTTTTACTGTCATAACACTTGTTTCAGTGATCTGCTAATGTGGCAGGTTATTCTACCACACTATAATGCACGCTTCCTTAGGAGCCATAAGCATTGCAGGAAACCACTTATTTTAATAAATGTTGTTGAGTATCGCATTTTCTGAATGCTTAAGCATTCTTACCGGTGTGAATGTCAGCCAAACTTCTTTTGCCTATGTGTTATTATATTGCATATGTGAAAAAAAAACTGTTGGCTTTTGTTTACTTTTTCAGGTGCGAGGCAAGCTCTCACTCAAGCAACACATTCCAGTGGTCTTCTGTCAACAGACTGGGTGTATTGAAGTACCATTACAAGGTCCAATAAACAACGCTTGCGAGATGTATGACGTGCTCTTGCTTAAAATCGGAGGACTTCACTAATAATGTAAGCTTGAATAGGTGTGCTGAAGAACCTGTGTAAAGTGTACTTGTTTATTAACAAGTACAAACCACAACCTCATCTGACATTTTTTTCACCTCAACATAACTCTTTAGTGTAGATTTCTGAACAAACCATTACAGCAACACAACACTGCAGTAAGGTCAGCACAAGTGTTCGTGCGTGAACACTTGTATTTATAATAATTGTATTTGCATTATTATACTAAATATGAATATGAGGTGCCTATCTTTTTCAGGGTGCATACTCTCGCAGGTCGTACAAGCTCGTCATCTTGTATGCACTCAGCTCGTAGAAACAAACTCGTTCATAATGTACGAGAATCTCGTTCAGTGACAAGAACGCGATCTCGTACACATGTGTATGAGAAATGTACGCGATTATTGCTGCGTAGACTGTACGAGGTTCTCGTAGACTCAACGAGTTCTCGCTGACTGAACGAATCTCTCGCACAGTCTACAGAGCAATAATCGCGTACAACTATTTCTCGTACATTCTCGTTCTCATTTTTTTTCAATAGGGAAACGCCTAATTTTAGAATTCTTCTTCTTAAACTTGCACCTGAATGTACTAAATTGGATAAAAAAATTCTAGACTAACCGTTTACAAGTAGTGTTTACAAATAACAAAGTATCCAGCCCACTTCCAGTGTCATCGGGGAGTACCTCCAGGCTCTGTGCTCGGTCGCCTTCTGTTCCTAACATACATTAACGACCTACCTTTGCATGTAATATCTAATATCCGCATGTTTGCTGACGACTGCGTTATTTGCCGAACTATTACTAGCCCATCTGACGATATGATTCTACAACAAGATCTCAACCACATAGTACAATATTATTATGACTGGCTAATGTCCCTAAACCCTACTAAATGCAACTCATTTCCTTCACACGTCGTAACCACTTATGAATACCTTGGAGTTACCTTATCTAAGAATATGTCCTGGAACACGCACATTTATTTATTTATTTATTTATTTATTTATTTATTTATTTATTTATTTATTTATTTATTTATTTATTATACCCTCAGGGTACAGTTGTACATTGCAGATGGGAGAGGCAAGGGAAATCCACAGGCAAACCAGACAATAATTGTGCATAGAAAAAAATACAAGTACAAATAAGCAAGAACTTTCTAACAAAACGTCAAAGATAAATACGTGGATATCAATAATTCATAAAAAGGAGAAGAAAAAATACGGAAGGAAGATAAAAACAAAAGAAGAATAAAAAAGAATTGTCCTGGAAGTGTTAGATAATTACCTGATGCAATACATGGGGGAAAACTTGGCAGAACATCACAAAACATGGTATACAAAATGATAAGAATGGTAAATAGAAACTGGGAAAGTGTAGCAAAAATACATGAAGTAACAAAGGTGAAGAGCCTCAAGTGGAACCTCCCTGAAGATAATGAAGAAGAGAACCGAGACTGGGGCTGGGGGCACGGAGGAAGAAGTTCATTATTATGGCGGACTAAACAGACCGTCTCAATATTATTTCCTTACATTTTTGGCGCAGCCGCTACAACCTGAAGCTGATGTGGGCCCAGTTGAAACCAGCCGACACCATGATGGGCGCGGATACGTCCAGAGCTACCAGATCGACAGTGAAGAGCCAGTCAGCTTGGAACCTGGAGCCAGCTCAACGGAGTTCCTTGCTTAGGTCGCGACCAAGTCGAGTATAACTGTGGCCAGACTTCTTGAGCAAAGTACCGTGAAGGCTTTTGTCAAGATGGAAGAGTACATTAAGTTCTTCCTACCAGCTCACCTAAGAGGTGCTATAGATCGTCAACCAGACTTCACCACAGTAATTCTGCAGCTCATCCAGATTCAACGCGAACATTTCGAAACCCAGACACAATTTATGTCAGCTATGGCACAAGCGATGCAGCGTAAGAATTATCAGCGAGGTGACACCGTAAAACCAGACATGTTCGATGGCACATCAGCAGTTCCAACTTCGTGGCTGGCCTTTTATGAGTATGCTTGTGTGTAGAACCAGTGGGTGACTGACGAAGACAAGATATTTAACTTACGCTTCTTTCTATATGATACTGCAAGGAAGTGGTACGACATTCGGATTGTGGAAACAGATTAGCGAGAAGTGGAGTGAATGGAAGAGCCTGCTTTCCTGTTTTGCTGTAAATGTAGTTCAGCAATGGGATAAGGCAATAACATATAAGCACACTAGTGGTAGTCTCCGTGACTACTATTTTCAAAAAAGGAGACTACTTCAACTCGCCGATCCCAGTTTATCAAAAACATCAGTCGTACCTCTTATGTTGCTTGGTATGAGTAGAGAGTGTCGAGCACAACTACAGGCCCGACAGGTCAAGACTGCAGAAGACATTCTTTGCTGTCTAAAAGACATTGTTGTAGAAACCACATCATGCGGTAGTCTGTGTGGAATTCTCGCCATCAGACAGCCAAACCGCTATCGCATGACTCCACCGAATGCAATACATAGGCCTAAACGTCCGAGTGTCGAACTGCCGAATATACCTACGCATGCTGCATCTCAGCGACCCGCGGTACCTGAAAAATATGCGACTGTATATCTGATGAAGAACAACATTCTCCGTGTGAGAATGGCAGGAAATAAAAAGGAAGTAAATGTTCCTGTGCATACAGGCGCGTCCGTGAGCTTGATAAACTCAAGTTTGGTGCAGAAAAGTAAAGTCCGCCAAGACAAGATTATTGAGGTGTGCAGTTGTGATGGAAAACTCAGGCTCCTAGAGGACTGGGCAACAATTCCAGTTGAAATTAAAGGTATTACTATCCCAATTGGCGCAATAGTAATGAACGACGTTGAATTAATGTTCCTATTGTCAAGACCAGATATGAAGCTTTTGAGGGTAAACATCTCTTGGAAGGACGAACTGACTATCGATCACGAGAAAGATGAAGATAGCAGTGAAACGAGCGGAAATCTCCGAGTTGTGAAAATATCAGAGGATGTTCCCAGTATTTACCCAGAACTGGTATGCATTGGGCCTTACCCTCCTGCAAGGTCATTTATAGAAGTACCATTTAACCTACGAGACACAACTATTGTCCGTAAAAACCGTACAGTCTATCACACCAGAAAAAGACGTGGCTGAAGAAGGAACTGCAGCAGATGCTTGCAGCCGGAATTATCAGATCATCAACTTCGGCCTATGCTTCCCCTATTACAATAGTGCAAAAGGAAGATGGAACGTTCAGGCTTTCTACAGATTATCGTTTGAATAAAAAGCAAACAGACCTATTTCCGTTTCCGTATGCCACGCATTGATGACATTATAAATGAAACCGGGGGCTGTCTCTGGTTCTCAAGAATTGACCTTTGTAAAGGGTGCTGGCAGATACCACTCCAGAGGAGAAGTACAAAAAATACATAGCCTTTGTGACCCCATTTGATATCTATGAATATAATAGGCCCCCATTTGGCTGGAAAAATTCAGGGGCATGGTTCCAGAAAATGATGAACACTGTGTTGTGACCTTTGACTGGCAAATGCTGCAATGTGTATGTCGACGACATTATTGTCTACTTTCGAACAAAAGACGAACATGAGCTGCATTTATCTAAAGTCTTGAATGCTTTGGCAAAAGCAAAGCTGTAGATCAATTTTAATAAGAGTGAGCTTTTCAAGACATCAGTGGTTTTTCTAGGAAGGACATTTGACGGTCATACAAGGAGTACGAAGGAAGAGTCAGTGCAGCATGGCATGCCAAGAACTTTATTTTCGTCCAGAGAAACAAGGGCCCGAGGGCAAAAGCCCCCAGGCTAAGTCGGTGGCTCCGCCCACGTAGGCACCGGTAGGCCAAAGGCTTTCCTGATGTCGTGAGCTCTCCGGACGGCCAGGAGTTGATCTTGAAGGACTTCGCTGGATAAGCGTCGACTCCAGTCGTCCTCATTGTTGAGGTCCGAAGCCCTTTGGTTGGGGCACACCCAGAACATATTGGCACATGCCGACACATATGACCCATCTAGTGTGGCACGTACACGCTTGGGGGGTAGGTAGAAGAAGAGAACGTTGTTCTTTTGGTCTGGTTCCGATAAAGACGTGGACTTCTGGCTGTCTCTGTTGTCTCGCCCGCGACAATATGATCAAATAGACACGGAGTGTGTAAACAACGTTTACATTCCACGCGAAACTCCTGGTCAATTTTGCTAAGCACAAAAGGTGTAGGATAAGGTTTAGTTTGAAGCATTCTTAATGTGACTGCCTGAGCTCTGTTCAGCTTCTGATCGGGGGGAGGAAGAAACCTCCTGCCGTCCCTATAGTGTGAGGTTATTGCGTAAAAAGTGCTAAGTGGGTCTTTGTAGAAGCCACAGTCATCCCGGAGCAGTTCCCGATCTGATCCGCGGCATGTGAGATCTCGCACAGCAGAGTGAGCTTGCTCGTTAGGATTGCAGTCATTGGGGCTGACCGAGTGGTTTTGATGAGCCGGAAACCAGACTAAGTGTGAGCTATCCGGTTGCTGGTAATTATGAGTATTAATGCTGTGTATAAGTAACTTGTGGGCTTCCATTGAGACGAAGCCGGCGGAGTAGTTCCTAATAGCTGTACGGGAATCGGAGAAAATCGTGGAGCTTCTCCTCATTGTAATTGCAGGTGCTATGCTTGCTTCTTTGGCAGCATGAATTGAGCTCGTTCTTAGTGACGCCGCGCTTATTAATTTACCATTCTCATCGACCACGACAATAGCGTAGCGGTTGCCCGATCCATAACTTGTTGCATCGAAAAAAGAGCTGAGCTTTGTTGTTTGTGCAATTTACCCAGAATGCATTTGGCCCTGGCGTCCCTTCTGCCCTTGTTGTGGACAGGATGAATATTTATAGATATGGGGTCGACAAGTAATTGTGTCTCCACCTCCTTGGGTTGTTTGAATTTAGAGAAGTCTCCTTTTCGAGCCAGAATTCCGACTTTATCTAGAATTTTGCGCCCTGACTTAGTGTTGGATAGTCTTGCAATTTGTGATATCGAATGCGCCTCAATGAGCTCATCTAAAGTGTTGTGAAGTCCTAACTTGTTGAGGAGTTCGGTACTCATTCCGTGCGGGAGCCCCAGAGCCCTTTTGAGTCCGGAGCGTAAAAGTGCGTTTAGCTAAGCCTTCTCGCCTTTCCCCCAGTTCAGGTATGATGCAATGTAAGTGACATGACTTATGAAGAATGCCTGATATGATCTGATGAGATTGTCCTTCTTGAGACCTGCATTTCGATTTGAGACCCTGCCCAGGAGACTTAAAGTACTGTTGGCCTGCCCTGTGAGACGGTTTAGAGCCGTAGCATTACAGCTCCTTGGGTCAATGAGAAGACCCAGAATTTTAATTGTGTCTACTCTTGGTATGACCCGCCTTGTATTGTCTGTGATTTTAATTGGCAGAGTTTCTAAAGGCGCAAGGTTCCTAACACCCTGACTCCCATGTCTAAAGAGCAGCAGCTCAAATTTACTAGGTGATAACCTGAGTCCGGTGCCCTTAAGGAAGGATTCTGTGGTGTCTACGGCTGCCTGTAGTGTCTCCTCTAGTGCAGCGAGTGACCCCCTGGGGACCCACACTGTGATATCGTCAGCGTATATGACGTACCCCAAGCTCGGGATGTTGGCCAATTCCTCCAAGAGCCTGTGCATGGCAATGTTAAAGAGGAGTGGGGACAATACCGAACCTTGTGGTGTGCCGCTGTTGCCCAAATTGTATGGACCGCCTGTGACTGTCTCGAGTTTGACCCGAGCTGTCCGATTAGCTAGAAAGGACATCACATAATTGTAAAAATTGCTTCCCAGGTTCAAGGTTGAGATTTCATGCAGTGCCACCGTATCAAATGTTTTGATAAGATCCAGACCCTGGAGGCCCTTTATGTCCCTGCTAGGGTCGTCAATAATGGCACGTTTGATCATGAGCATGGGGTCCTGTGTGGATAATGTCTTCCGAAAACCTATGAGATTCTGCCTGAAAAGCTCCTGGTTTTCGATGTGTTCTACTATTCTGCTATGAATAGCATGTTCGGCTACCTTGCCAATACATGATGTAAGTGATATGGGCCTGAGGTTCTCCTTTGTTAGTGATTTGCCAGGTTTCGGTATAAACGTCACCGTGGCTTCCCTCCATTCTGGTGGCATCGTGCCGGATCTCCAGTGAATGGTAATTTTGACCGTGGTTATGTCTATGGCATCATCGTCCAGGTTTCGCAAAAGCTTATATGTCATGCCATCCGGACCCGGGGCAGATCTGTCATTTAAATTAAAGAGTACGTACCTTATCTCAGCTGCAGTGAACTCACTGTCCAAGTCCGGTTGCGATATTCCGGAGTAAGGTGCGCTTATTTCTTCTTCGTTTTCAAATATTGCAGAGGATTAAAACTTTGACGAAACCTCGTGACTTGCACTCCTTGAGGGTTTTCCTTGGCCTAGCTGGACATTTCAGGGCCTTCATTAAGGTCTTTGCCACAAAAACAAGGTTTTTGACCGCATTAACCCAAAAAAGACACCCCGTTCATTTGGAGCAAGGAATGCGAAGACATTGATGAAGAACTAGTGAAAACAATACCCTCAGATCCTGTCCTAGTACTCCCTGACTTCAGGAAACATCTTTTGAGTTGTGTACTGACGCATTCCTATATGGAACCGGCGCAGTCCTCTATCAACGAGATGCCAGTAAACCACCGCCACACCAGCTAAATGTAATTGGATATTACTCATGCACCTTCACCAAATCTGAAATAAACCACAACACCTCGGAAAAAGAGGGATTGGCCATCGTCATGGCATTGCGATACTTTCGCACTTACCTCGAAGGTCAACACTTTAACTTGTTTACGGACAACCAAGCTTTGACATATTTGCTGAACATTGCTCAACCGAAGGGATGGATTGCTCGTTGGGTCAGCGAAATCCAGCAGTTCGCGTTCGACGTCGTTCACCGCCCCGGAAAGAAGCTCCCCGACGCGGACGCTTTATCAAGATTACATATTCCGGAGACTGACATAATTAAAACTCAGCATGTAGCAAGTATCTGGGAAGACACAGTAGATATTGTGTTGAAGGATGGAAAGTTCGAGGTACCAGAAACAGATCGCCAGAAGGTTTTGAAGCTTAATCGTGGACACGACGGCTTTTCGAGGACATATATGAAGGTGCAGCAACGTTTCACCTGGAAAATGTGAAAAATGACGCACATGAATATGTAAAGACTTGCCATGATGGCCAAGTGCGAAAAGCAAAATATAGACCTAAAGGAAAAGAAATGACCATACCGGTGTACTCCAATGTGCCATTTGAAGTTGTCCAGCTCGCCTTTGCCGAGAAAGGGGAAGGAGTGCGTAAGACGCAAGCTTTTCTAGTTGCTATTGACCAATGTACACGGATGGCAGCCGCGAAACCAGGGAACGATGACTCCAACGCTGTCATTTCTCTTATGCAACGGGAAATGTTTAAGAATACTAAAATCATTGTCAGCGACAACGGTCTAGCATTCAGAAGCGAAAGGTTAAGAGCTTGGGCAGAGGAAAGGAGAATCACCCTGCCGTTCACTACACGTACCATCCTGAGGGTAACGCTCTGGCCGAGTGATTAATTCGCGATTTGAAGACATTCATTACACTTTATCCAAATTTTCCTGGCGGCTGGAAATACACTCTAGAAGCTGCTGTCCAGCATCACAACCACTCCTATACGGCTGGCCTAGGTTGCACGCCACATTTTGCTGCCTCTGGAACCAGCCCATGGCTACCGGCGGATCATCGCCTGGGAATAGCAGGCAAGATAATTCTACAAGAACGTGCCAAGATTAAAGACCAACAGCAGCAGTACAAGCTATCAATGAAAAAGTGTTATGACACTAAACATCGGTTTAAAATTCTAGACATCGAACCAGGACACTGAGTCCTTGTACGCAAAGGATTGGGCGGCTCGAAGTCGCCATTCATCGGCCCCTACATGGTGACCAAAACCGTGAAACAAGAAGGTGTTCTGAACGCCATTTATTACGAAGCACAAGATTGAATCCAGCGCCATCGGCAACGTGATCCCATATTACCCCAGGAGGGGAGACAATCAAAGCCGCGGAGGGTGTGAAGAGCCTGAAGTGGAACCTCCGTGAAGATAAGGAAGAAGGCGACCGAGACTGGGGCTGGGTGCACGGAGGAAGAAGTTCATTAAAATGGCGGACTAAACAGACCGTTTCATTATTATTTCCTTACAACAAAGAAGAAAAAAAGAAAAAAAGTCACGTCATCAGCTAACAGAACTCTGGGTTTCTAAAATGTCATTTGCGTAACGCTCCGAGACACGTAAAACTACTTGCCTACAAATCAATAGTCAGGGCTAAGTTAGAGTACACATCTCCCATCTGGAACGCACCCGAAGTAGGTCTCACTAATGCCCTAGAATCCGTTCAAAACCGTGCTGCTAGATTCATTCGAAGCTAGATATGCTTCGTATTTACATAAAATCATTGCGTCATCCCTGAAAGCCGAGTGTAACTTGTCGCCGACGCATTGCAACCCTCTCTTTATTTCAAAGGTTCCTTATCTGGCCACCTAATTGCGCTCCTTACATTGTCCCTGCATCTCAAATATCTCATCGCACTGGTCATGCGCTACAAGTTTATCGCCCACGTGCACGTACTAAAGCATTTCCTGCTTCATTTTTTTCCCAGAGCAGCAAAAGACTGGAACGGCCCTTTTCCCAACATCGCCACTGTCACCTGCCCATCGAGCTTCATTCATAGCATATCAAATGTAACATCACACTGATCGTTGTGCTAACAATATTGACTGTAAAAAACCACCCCTTATGTAATACACCCTCGGGGGTCGTTAAGGAAATAAAAAAAGTTGTCGCAATGTCACCCGAAAGGCGAAGCATCAATTGCGATAGCAAATTAGTAGAGAGCTATACGTAGTAAGGATAGTAGTTTTATCACCTGTGTAAACTTGGACATGCAGCAGTACCAGAAACGCGCAAAACTGTTGGCGACGCCGTAGGCGTGTTGCCCGCATTCGCACCAAACGCGCATGGCGTTGGTGAGTGTTGCCGGTGCCTCTGGGAGCGGCTCGGAGGTTTTCGACAAGATTGGAACGGGACACTCGTCAAGCAGCGTCGGAAGTCTTTACCACCTTCTCGCCTCACAACGTTTTTATATACGAGTAAGTAGGCATTTGGTGCCGCTGCTAAACGTCGCCCCCCCCCCCCCCCCATCGCCTTTCGCGCGTCGGGAGAAGTGCCATTGGCTCTATAAATATGATGTTTGTAAAGGAGGAAAAAGACGCTTATTTCTGCAGCCCTTCATGGAGCACGGCGCAGAACGCGCGTTTGCTCCCTGTCGTGAGTTCGCTCCCCGTGAAAGTGCGCGTCCCTCGCGCCCTTTCACTCGCACATACAGCATACGGCGCGCGTCGACGATTTCATCACCATTGCTGAAATCCGCTTGGGAGTGTCCATAAAATTGATATCGCAATAATATGACATGAAATGAAGTACTTTCTTTACCTTTGTATTTGTCGAGGAATGGGGGAGTCAAATGTGACTGTAGAAGTAGTGTATCCGAAGAAGTCGTTTTACACCTCTAGAGAAAGCAATAGTCAAAGGTGCTCAATAAAATTAAAACTGCGAAGAGTATTTTTTTTTTCAAAACAGAAATTTGCTTGAATCCGCATCGGCAAAACGACAGATACATTTTTTTATTTTGGTGTGGGCAGAATTTTAACACGTTGCCTGTCGATACAGCATAATTCTATATTTCGACTAGCATCGGAAATGCTCATTGTAAGTTGAATATGCGCGCAATGCCATGGACGGAAACACAAACTGCGCTGACGCACACGGCACTGATATGCTGGAACTAGACTCGCTGCGTCCGAAATAATTGCGTAAAGCTGCGGTTGGGCAGCACAATATTGTAGTTTTGCTTTCGGTTGCGAATTCCAGCGCACTTTGATATGCAGGGTGTTCCATTACACATGTTCGAAGTTCCTCAAAGATCAGCAAAATGCTGTAAGAAAGCAATTTCCACGACACGGTTTTCATAAGAGATGCATGCATTTAATATTGCTCGAGTTATCAATTAAACTGAAACTTAGCTGACATGACCTCAACTGACGGCTTGAGTGGTATGAATACGCCTTGTCTTCAAGCGAGCATAAAGCGGGCGTCCTTATCAACCGTGGTCTCGACCGTGATTAGGTGAATTAGTGTAAAGCACAATAGTTCTTTTTGAATTACCAGCTTGAGTAATATTATGTGTGATTCCTCTGTGATAAAGAATCCCTATAACATACGTATCGTATATTTGATATCTTTAAACACATTTCGAACCCAACTTTCTTTCACACCGTGCATATTATATATATATATATATATATATATATATATACTACATATAGGTGGTATTCACGTGACGTCACGGAAGAGCATCTGGCGGGCGCTGTAGCGGAAAGGGCACAAGCTGCGTTGGCCACTATGAAACCGCCATATTTTTGGGGAGCCGGTGTCAAGAAAGCCTATCTCCGCTGTTGAAGCGCTGACGATGTGTGTGTTTTTTTTTACTTTAGGAGGAGTCACTAAAGTGCCTATCTCTTGCAACTTTGCAAGCATGAATGCCAGCCCCTCATTAATGCACTTAAGCACGTACGCGCAGAATTTAGAGTCCGGTGCGAAGGTGCGCTACGTCGAGAAAGTGGAGCTTTGCGGTGGCGTCGATCCACTTATGCTTACTGGCAAAGAGGCGTCATTTGATCTCGCGCTCGTACCCAAGGTAGAACTTTCTGATATTAAGGGCTACCTTGTGCACGCTACAAGCTTCATAACTCACGAACAGCTGGAAGCAAGAAAATCCCTGGAGTCGCACAACTATTTGACCAGCGGCTTTGTTCAAGAACCCCAGCTGAGAAGACACGGCGAGCACGTCATTGTGCGCACGAAGGTAAGACAATCTAAAACGCTACATCAGCTAGTTGGTCTTTGTATTACCGGGTCGAATTGTAACGCTAACGGGTAATACTTGCCAATGTGTGTGACAGTAGTGTGATTCGTGTTCGGAATGTTTCGCTGCGCAGCGAAACATCGTAGCACTTTCTCAAGTTACTGCCAGCGAGCGGCACTTTTTTCATCGTTTATGTACCGTTGCTCCTTGATAGTAGATGAAAATTTCAGGAGTAGGCTTTCGCGCAGTGCAGCGTCCAGCAACGCAGTGCCTTCCGGAGTTAAGGGAGCGAAAACGATACCAAAGAAAATCGTTTGTACGCAACAAGTCAGCTACCACCATGCTGCACCTTTAGAAACACTTGCTGTTTAGCGGCTACTTCCAGCGGTTCACCTTGCTCCAGCCCCTCTCCCCCCCCCTTCCTTTTTTTTTTGCAAATTCCCGTCACCTGCCCAAGCGTTTACTACGTTCTACAAATTATCGCTACCGGCGAGGCCGCGAGCTTTGCATACGTATGCGCAGTTGCGATTCGATTGTGCAAGCATAAAAACCACTCGCTGGTGTTTTGCTTATTTACACTCATGGATACACCTACATTAGTTTCACTCACTGCTGATTTAGTAACTCGCCTTGCTTTTTGTGCAGTGGGGCAACCTGTGTTCTCAGCATGCATAGAACCAGCAGCTAAATAGATCACTTCCTCCGTTTGCAGGTAAACCACTCCCAGGCAATTTCCACTCAGCCACTCGAGCCATGGCTTCTTGTCAAGCAGGATGGAATGGTCAAAGCTGCACACTGCACGTGTATGGCGGGTCTCGGCGAAGCCTGCTCACGCATTGGTGCACTGCTCTTCTATTTAGAAGCAGCTTCAAACTTTCGTGATGGTCAGGCTTGCACTGATAAGGAAAATGCATGGCTGCCTCCATACTCAAGTACTGTGCCTTGTGCGCCACTTGCACACATCGACTTTGCGTCAGCTACCACCAAGAAAAGGCGGCTAGATGGACATCGATCATCATCCTCAAAGAAACCAGCCACCACTATTGAGAGGCCTTCACAGTGCGAATGGAAGGGCTTTCTCGACAGAATTAAGAAGGCTGGCAAATATTCTGCAGTGTTGGCACTGAAAAAGGACTATTGCGAGGAGTTCATTCCTGTGCAAGTGAAGCACTCCACTGCTCTTCTCGGACACTTGGCAAGAGACAAGCCATTGTCAAGGGATGCGATGCTGGAGGAGTGCGAAATGTTGGCCCAGGCGTATGTTGTAGAGCCAAAGGTATTTATATTTCCATTGAAGGATAGCTTTATTGATATAAAGTAACTACATGTTGCATGACAGACAAGGCACTGCTAAAAGCTTGAAACTACCAGTGTTTACATTGCCCAACCTGCATGGTTGCTGCTAGCTAAGTGCAGTTTTGTGATCATGTACATTGAATTAGTGTGAAAAGTCATTGTATTGAAAATGCAGGTCTGTAAAGATGTGGAAGCGGCAACGAGAGGTCAGTCGGCCTCACCAACGTGGTTCGCCTTCAGAGCAGGCCGGGTCACAGCATCGACAGCCCACGCAGCTTGCCGAACGACCTTGACTCAGCCATCTGTGAGCCTGGTTAAGAAGATCTGCTACCCGGAGGAGAGCAAGTTTTCTTCTGCTGCAACTAATTGGGGTCTGCGCAAGGAGGACACTGCCAGGAACCAATACGTTGCTGAAGCATCCAGCCAGCACAAAGAGTTTGTTTGCAACAAGTCTGGATTGCATATTAGTTCACATGAGCCCCACATGGCAGCAAGCCCAGATGGCCTGATTTCTTGTGCCTGCTGCCAAGATGGCGTTTTAGAAATTAAGTGCCCATATTCAGCTGCTTGTGTAAAGGACGTTGTGACCCAGAAAAGTGGCTGCTTAGAAGTTGCTGCTAGTGATAATACACTAAAGCTGAAACGACAACATGCTTACTACACGCAAATACAAATGCAGCTTTTTGTTTGCCAGCGCAGCTATTGCGACTTTTTTGTGTGGACACCAGCAGATAGCCATCTTGAAAGAATCTTCCTGGATGCCGAATTTTGTCAAGGGGTCGTGAACAGGAGTAGGGATTTTTTCAAGATAGTCCTGTTGCCAGAGTTGTTATTTAAGACCTGGACAACATCTTCAGAGAACAAAAATGGGCCTGAAGACTCTTCTGATGACGGAGCACTGCATTTCTGTTATTGCGGTGGTCCAGAGTCTGGAGACATGGTAGAATGCAGTGGCCCAGACTGTGAGGGTAAATGGTTTCACTTTCAGTGTGCCAACTTGAAGCGCCCTCCGAAAGCGAAGGCTTGGTTCTGCAAGGGTTGCAAACCCCGAAAGTGATAAATATGCATATTTGTAGTCCTGTTATAGGTAATGTAAGTGCACACATGAAAGGACCTAGTGAACTTGTTCTGTGAAATTAGCCTTACAAAATATTGCTGCATACAAGGGGAAACTGAACAGAGTCATCAAACTGTTCACCTTATCACTGAATTTTACATAGCGAAGTACATTATGAAGGAGCAGTCTAATAAATGTGGAATCTTTGGATGACAGCAGGTATTTTTCATTCGCAGCAGTTTTGTTTCTATTGCAGTGTTTTCTCTAGCATGAGTGCTGCACACGTTGGGTCGCTGGGGTTCTTTGACATAATGGGCTCGGCATGTAATGCACATGGCAAAACATGGTGGATTAGGGTAGGAGCGGATTTCAAGGAACGAAAAGTGAACTTGTGCAAGACAAATTTAGGTGGAAAGATTAATTTTATTTCCAGTGCGACGAGGTTTATTGTTGCCGATAACGTTGCAATAACGTTACGTAAAGGTAGGCACTGCAAGGGCTTTTCGTAGCACGGGGCTCACTCGCGATCACGGCACGATACTTCGTCTTCCTCTTCAGTTGGCACATACACAGGGGCGGCCTCTGCTTCATTACACCAGCAGTTCTTTCCGTTGCAGTACATGGCAGATCCTTAGGTGTGGCAGGGCCCCTTCATTTAAAGGGGTTGAGACATCAAATTTGTGGCTTGCGCGTTGTTTGTTTCAAACGTTTCTTATTGCTCCATAAAGCATGATACACGCTGGAAGGATCATATATTCTCGGTAAATAATTTAATATCGCATTATTTATGTGCACCAATTTCGGTTTCTCGGCGCCGAGTTGGACAGTGACGTCACTGGCTAGGAAGCTTGGTCACGTGGGCCCACAAGGCTGTGACGCACGCACTGCTGCATCGTCTGCTCTCGCACACACGTTTTGTACCAGCGCAAGCAAACAAACCCACGCCGACAGTTGCCATCGCTAGCTGCGGCAGCTCCGATTCCGACTGCGTCTTCGTCCGATGCAGCTTATACTGCACTCTAGACTCGAGGCTTGCCCCGTGCTGTGGGTCACCGCTCATCGTACGTCGCTCTAATGTGGTATGACGTCACTAAAACACGTTACGCTTCCAACACAGTGACGTCGGTGTTAATCGCGCTAGCGATGGGTCTCGATCGCGAGAACGAGCATTTAGGCACTCTTTGGAAGCAAATTAAAATATATTTAACACGTTTGCTGTGTCGAACACTTCATGTTGAGTGTCCTTTCATACAGAGGAAGCCTGCAGCAGGCCTTTTATACCCTCAAAATTTGGTGTCTCAACCCCTTTAAGTAAAATTTAGATTTGGCGCATCCAGATCACTCAACATACACAACCGATTTGCTCAGATTTGTCAGCGCAGCACACACCGCAACAATTTTGTCAAGTTGTGTTAGAGTGTCCTCGCTTCGCACTGCTAGCAGATCAATAGGGATGGTGCTTGAAAAAATTTTGTACTTTCGCCTCAGCAAACCTATCACACGTTCCACGTGGATGCGCACATTCGCAATTTTCCTAGTTTTTTCAACCTCCGAGGCTGATAGCTGAGGTTTGCCCCTTGTGAATGCAGGAACCTCAAGGCGTGCACGATGAATGCCTACGGCATCACCAATCGTGAATCCTCTGTCGGCGAGCACCGTGTCACCTGGGAGAAGGTGGTTCAACATTCCACTCGACTCTGTTATAAGCTTGTCGCTTGTCCTGCCTCCCCACCCTTTGGAAATGAAAGTGATTGCTCCCTGAGGTGCTATTCCTATCAGATATTTTGCCGTGTTGTGGTGCTTATACCGCGACCACGTCTGTGACCTAGGGAGCATTGACGAAGGGCGCTCAATGAATATCTCGAAGCAGTCTATAATGACTGCCACACTCGTGCCAAATGCTTTTCTGAAGGCCATTGGCATGGTCTGCTGCAATTGTTCACGACTGGGCCAGTCCACCAGCTGTTTTAGTCGTACATGCATGGCCGCGATCCACCGGTTGACTACTCGTGTTGCTGTGGCTTGGCTGACCTGAAAGATAAAGCCAGTCACTATTATAAAGCAAACAGGGCCATCTTGCCACCAAATGTTAGCCCACGAGAGTATTATAACATATACGTGATGCCAACTGTAAATAAGTGCTCGCAACAATACAAATTCCACCAGTCCACTTACCTCAAATCTATACGCCAGGTCCTGCAAGGGCACTCCTAGTCGCAGCCTCACAAGTGTGAGCACAAGCTCTTCGAACTTAGTAAGCACATTGTTTGCGCTGTGCGACACACCACTCTCGAGAAGCGCGAACAGCGCTATCAAAACTGTGTAGCTTGGTAGGCCAGTGTAAAATTTTACACGGTTGTCGTCTTGCTCCAATGAAGCTTTAGACAACTGAAGTCTACGCAAAGAGCCCTTCACTTCGTTTAGCTCTGCACGTAGGGCCTGGTTGTCGCCTTCGAAGCTGTTTAATGCACTGCTTGTGATATCTGTTTGGGTTTCAGCGTCCTTTAGCACTGAAAGAAACATACAGAGAATACATTACTACGCGTGTCATATTCAGGTGCAGGCTGCTATGAGATATGTGCCACTGTACTTACATGACGTGGTGTTCACTGAAGCTTCAGCCGTCGAAGTGGTGGCTTGAACACCAGCCTCAGAGAACTTCACATCTGATAAATAAATAAATAATGCAAGAATGTAACACTTGGACTCAGCATGTTGCTGAAAACCTCTGGTTTGCTGCAATTGCATGAATGCAGTACTCACAGGATGCGCCATCCACTGCAGCTCCAGCAGTAGAACCAGTTTCAGCTGAGACTGGGGCCCTGCCTACCTCAGGTGATGGCATGGATGGTGGGTCTGCGGTGAGGCATTAACAGTCATTTAAATTGTGTTCTTAAGGTGCTCAGGCCCTTTGCAACTGTGCAAACAAAGATCACTCACGAAATATGTCAGCTGCAGTATCAGCATCTTGTGGTACAGTTGCAGCTGGTACTTGTTGCAGCATTGTTGGGCCTGCATTAAAGTGTTATCATTGGCATTTCACAACCATCAACCTTGTTTCTGCAACAACTCGGGCGCATCAAAACTGCACATATCCTGTATACACACAATAAGGCGCCTACAGCTCCAGAAAGAGAAGCACCCAATAGGTCATGCTGGGCGACTGTCGGATATGCGACACTGCTTACTGCAAGAAATGGGGTAGATGAGGGGCCACCTGCAGTGAGGTTGTTCTTGACAGAAAGACTAATCATGCAACAATTAACTGCATGAGACATATGTGACTCATTGCCTTGGTCATTTTGTACTGCAATGGGACTTGCAAGTGGTGTGCCTGCATAAAAACAAAGATGTTAAGACGCTGAATGTCATTAAAGGAAATATTCCCCTTGTATGAATCAGCCATTTTACTTGTGACAGTACTGTTCACAGCACTCTGCTGTGCATTCAACATTGTAGTCAAGGGTCGCAGCACTCTGCTATCGGCCTTTTGGACCACCTTTGGAGTCGCAGCCCTCTTGCAACGTCGCTGGTGCCTGAAATAAAATGTACCTCTCTGTAAAAATGTCTACGTTGTACTCATTACCACTACTTGCATTGATGATTCTACCTCTACAACTGCTTGCTATTTGTCACAGTGCTGGCACCAGTTCTCACAAATTTGTATTCTCTTGGAAACTGAAACCCGCCTACTCTCTGCAGACACAACTATTCTCAAAATAATGCTAACTTGGAAGTAACTGATTGGAATGCATTACTTGATGACTATGTAACTTATACTACGTAACTGCAGTCGGGAGTGCAATATAAAACATAGCTGCTGTATCAACACAGTGTCCGCCAGCACCTCTTAGGTCTCAGCTATTTTTAAAGTCTGGGTTTGCTGTGCGCTACCAGAAAGAGCACATACATACATACCTTTCTTCAGATCGAGTTGTTGACTTTGTGTCATACCCTAGGTGCAAGCTTGGCGCCCAGTCCGGGTTCGTCAGATCCATTAAGTAGGATGGCCTGCCTGCAAGTATGAACGAGACTGCGTTTGCACAACAAAACAAGTTCCTTGAAAACTGACGCATTTCTAACAAGAATAGCCACTGGTTGCAGTAGCAAGAAGTCTAGCCATTACTTGAGGCCACAACTGCACGACAACCAGCTTTTACACAAAAATCACGCAGTGTGCTAAGGGCTCTCGGGCAAAATAACTTCAAACAGCAGAATCAGCAGTACGACAGGCTTCGCTCGTTTCCGGAACAATTACGCCAGCATCATAAACACGAACAGGCATGATGTCATAGCATTAGTTAATTTCTGGGGTTTTACATGCCAAGACCACTTCGAGTTCTTGCTTTAGCGCTACTCAGTTTGAGTATGAAGGAAAAAAGGGAACAGGTGACAGAATACGATGCACCAACTTGCCCAATCTACAGTACTTCTGAACCACTTCGAGGCACGTCGCAGCGGGGGACTCCGGAATGATTCTGACCACCTGGGGTTCTTTAACGTGCACCCAATACACGGTACACGGGCGTTTTTGCGGTTCACCCCATCCCATCAAAATGCGGCTGGCGTGGCCGGGATTTCGTACCGCGAAATCGCGCTTAGCTGCGCAACGCTCTAGCCGCTAAGCCACCACGGCGGGTGTCTTGGCATTTAGTGCAACTCAGTTTGAGTGAAAGGGAACAGGAGAAGGCGGCAGAGTAGCAACCACCGTGTTGTCTTTTACTACAGTTCACTACCTAAAGCAAGCCTTCAAACGTTATGCTAACCACATACGCTACAGCATTACTAGCATCGACCACGTGCAAGCCCTACCCTTCAAATTCGCGCTGCGTAATTTGTAGCAGAACGACAAATATGCACTCACCAGAAACGAAGTGCTCGCTGCAGACTTTGTAGTGGGTAGCGTCTGTATTAATGTCACCCCGGTAGAGGCGACGAAACCATTCCGCTCGACGCTTCGTTGAGATCTCTAAGGTCTGGCTGCATTGCCAACGAACAACATTCGGCACAGAAAAAAAACTAAGCTTCTTCGTGTTCTCACCAGAGTCAGTTTTCCGCCGCGACTCGTTGTTGCATCCGAACACAGCGCAATTAACCATGACTAAAATGATTGCCGAGGTCCTTGAGATTGCAATGCCTGCTGCTGCACTTCAAAGCACCACGAAACGAAAGCATTCCCCCAAGGATATGGCGGCCGGAAGCGGAAAGCTCGCCGCGCCGGCCTGAGCCCTTCCGGTCATGCTGCACGGGATCACAGTGTTGCTTACGCGTGAATACCACCTATAAACCCCATTGAAAATCCCAGATTGCTCGTCATGGACTTCAGTGCCAGTCATGCTGGAACACGTTCTGGGTATGATGGACCTCATCGTGGGTATGTTGGGTGGGTGGCGGGTGTATTAGGTGGTGCTGGGTAGATAGTGGGTGTACTGGGTGTATGGTGGCATACATAGTGAATGACCTGTGCAAATGGTGGGTGAATGATGGGTGTACAGACGTGAGCAGCCGTGCTCAGCACTCGGGAACAGCGGCTTCCGAGCTCTCCGGAGCCAGCCAGCGACATCTAAGGGTAGTTGCTGGGTCCTACGTCTCCAGAACCTACCGTTTAACGTCGGACCCAGCAGCTAGCGTTAGGCCCGGAAGCCGCCGTTTCCGCGTTGTAGACAAGGCTGCTCACGTTTGTAGTGGTTGGATAATGAGTGAACAGTGTGCGTGCTGGGTGAATGGTGGGTGTACTGGGTGGATTATGGGAGAACAATGGGTGACTATACAGGGTGTTTTAGCAAACACTTTCAAAAATGTTTAAAGGTTACCTGTGGCAGATAGCACAATTCTAGTTCATGAGCTGGTCTATTAGAAGAGGCGGACATTACTTGCAAAAAAATATAAATCCATAATCAACTATATAACCTAAAACTCACTAATGAAATTTTTAACTAATTACCTTATGCCCCATATTCCAATTTATGAATTCTAGCCGTTGAGTTCGCAAGGCGGATCCACGAATTATCAGGATGACACCAGTTTCGAGATATTCATTCCCAGACTTTACGAAAAAATGTATTATTTGCTTGTGGTAGATAGCACGATTCCAGTTCATGATCTCTTCTATTCAAAGAGGCGGGCATTACTTGCATAAAAAATTGAAATCTTCTGTTCAAGAATCAGTGTTACACTTTAAGCAGTTAAATAAACGTTGGAAGTGGTTTATTTGCTACCATCAGATACAATGAACTTGTTCAGTCACACATTTGGAACTTCATCATGTTAAGCTCAATGCTCTAACCTTTATGTAAATTTTGAAAGGATATCTGGATATATAGCACTGACCTATGGCTGAATGACGATAGTAAGACGGTAAGCCTAGGCTTTGTTGTTAAATCATTTTATGATTATCCTAGTCGTAAAATACATTTCTCGAATTTCAGTGTGACTTCTCATGTGGTCGGGTAGAATAAATTGCAACTGTGATGCATAAACAAGGGAAGTAAGGCATGTCGTTGGGCTGATTGGTTTACATATTCAGCAAAAATTTTAAACTGCGCGGTGAAAGCAAAACATGAACTAAACGTGTGTGAGCTTCTATGTTTCTGTTCACGTCTTGTCTTCTTCGCGCAGTTTTAAAATTTTGCTGAAACAAGGGAACAGGCACAAGTGCTGTATTGAAATGAAAAACTTACTGAATTAGCAGAATAAATGTACCATAAGAATTAGAATGTTGTTTCATTTCCAGGTTTAGCTGCACTTGTAACAGTGGTCTAATTTAGACTCCAAAACATGCAATTGGGAGTACTCCTTGCATTAAATCTAGCTGCAGTTCAATTAGCTGACAAGTGTTCCCTGCAAGATCATGGAGCATATAATCTACTCTCATATTAAGAACTTTCTAGACGCTAACTTCTTTCATCCTTCGCAGCACGGGTTCCGCAGGGGCCTGTCTTGCGAGACCCAGATTGCACTCTTTCTTCATGACATTCATACTAATCTTGACAAGAACATTCAAACAGAAGCCACATTTTTGGATTACGTGAAAGCGTTTGACAAAATAAAGCGTCGGCGCCTATTACTAAAACTTTCACATTTACATCTCCATTCTGATATCCTAAAATCGCTCGAACAATTTTTAACAAACCGGTAGCAATATGTCTCAGTTAACAACCACGCTTCTAACGTTGCCTCCATCACGTCAGGCGTACCACGGGGATCCGTCCTTGGCCCCCTTCTTTTCTTGATCTATATTAACGATTTACCCTTGCACGTATCCTGCCAGATCCGTATCTTTGCCGATGACTGCGTCATTTACCGCGCAGTCAACATCACTGACCAAACAGCTCTTCAAATTGACCTTAACCACATACAAGAATGGTGTGATCATTGGCTGATGACACTCAACTCTAATAAATGCAAACTTGTTTCATTCACCCGACGTCATCGCCCCCTTCGCTTTTCTTATCGAATTAGTAACGTCTCTGTTGAATTAGTAGAATCTTACAAATACTTATGTGTCGCCTTGGCTAATGACCTAACCTGGAATCTGCATGTTACTAATGCAAGTTCATCGGCTAACAAAAGATTGGGATTTCCAAAACGCCACCTTCGCTTCGCTCCATTGCATGTAAAGCTGTTAGCCTATAAATCTTTAGTAAGAACGAAACTTGAATACGCATCTTCAATCTGGGATCCGCATCAAGCATATCTCGCCGAAGCCCTTGAGGCAGTTCGAAATCGCGCCACCAGGTATATTCATTCTACATATTCTTACGACGTCAGCATTTCATACATGAAAAAAGAATCTTCCTTATCCCTTCTATCTTTTCGTCGCCGCGTTGCCACCCTCTCCCTCTTCCATAGGTTCTACTATTCGACGCTTAATCGTCCACCATACATTGTCCCCCCAACACGCCGTTCACAACGCATTGGCCATCGTCTGCAAGTAGCACAACCAAACTCACTCACAAATACATTTTCAGCCTCGTTTTTCTACCGAGCATCTAAAGACTGGAATGCCCTTCCTCATCAAGTCGCTGCGGTCACCTGTTCATCACAATTCATTCAAGATGTAACAACGTTTTTATCTAACGAATTTACAGCATTGTAACACTTGTTTGTATTGTTGTATTCCCACCCCTTATGTAATACCCCTACTACGGGGTCTTTAAGGAAATTAAATGAAATGAAAATGTTGGACATGCATGTAATTATTCGTATTAAGTGTTTAATCCTGTTCGTATTTCAATTGATTCTATAACTGAGTAAACTCCAGAAATAACAAAGCATGCATTCGCTTTTGTCAGTAACTTCTATCTGGTATGTGTGCCTCATTGTCCTGTACAGTAGATATATGTATGCTTTTCAAAGAGTGAATGAAACTGCTACTTATTGCAAAGCTAGAAATAGCAGTGGCTGACAGTGTTTTTTGCTGTTCTTGCTTTCAGTGTTACATATGGCTGCACATTATTTATTTATTCAAAATACCTTAGAGGCCCGAAGATGGGCATTGGGTAAGGGGAGCTTCAAAATTTTACAAAGTATAAATAGCAGACAATTATACAGAACATAAAGCACTTTGTTAACAACAATGCAAGGAAGAATAAAGTTTAAACTCATGTGGCATTGTCAATATCACGTGGCATTGTCAAAGTCTCTTAACTATTTGATAGCATCTCAAGTAAATGCTAGCCAAGTGATATGTGTAGTATAAATGAAAATTTCATTGGCAGCCACACAGGACGTTCACGCTTTCTGAGGCATAAAATACCTGCGCACATACACCAGCAATATTTCAATGCATTTTGAGTGAGAAATGGGACACAATAGGAAGATATTTCTCTTATAGTGTTCAGCTTGGTGCCAAGGTTCCATGATGAATTTATACCAGCCAGTCGAAATATAATGCGAAGAGACACTTAAGTAAATCGTGCTAGAAACGATGGAACCCAGCCTTTAAGACGCAAACACCAGGAGAGAAGTAGACGGACACACGCTAGGACTAGCCACAAGTTTAATGGAAACTATCACACAGACGTTCGCAGGGAAGCCAGAGCAGGCATGAGTCGTGCAATCCACGTGACTATCAAAGAAAAAACACAAAATTGCATCTAGTAACCACATTTTTCTAAGTAAACTATCTTTTTCGTTGACATCGGTAACTAGGGTACACAATAACATTGACTGTCACTATGTTTTCCGATATGGTACGCTTCAATCAGTTCTTGTTCGTATCGTGTGGTTCCCCTGCCAATAATTTGTGTCTTCTAAAACAGGTGAACAGTCAGACCCTCGGAATTGAGCAGGCAGGTTTGTTCTTCCTCCTGACGGAACAGACGTTTCGTGTTCTCTTAAGTGGACCTAAGTACAACGCCCCGTCTAGCCTATATACACGCGACCACACTTCAACGGGAAGTGATAAACAACATTTTTATGCATGTTGTGAAGTTATGGCTGGTACTGCAGGTAGCCCTAATCTTACGATTTTCAATCCTAGCACATAGACTTGGCATCTTGCATGGCGCCGATAACACAACCTGAACGCCGTGCCTTGTGGCAACGTTTTCACATTATGTGAAACCTTGTGGATATACGGCATGACTTCGACTCGCTTACGGTCCTCATTGGCAGTGCTATGTGCTAACGCAAGATAATATTTGGTCGATGTATTTAATAGGGCAATGTATAAAGGGCTGCTTGCTTGCGGTAGCAGATATGTGGTCAAACGGGGCACAGTGTTGACGTGAGGTTAAATGAGCGTAGAAGTTCGTTAAAGGACTCTATGCACTCCTTACAAATCGTCGCAGTGATTGTGGGTGCCTTGGTGATTTCGTGGACACAGATATTACATACCGCAACAAGTACTACATAAACCTTGATGAAGCAAATTCTCTGTGTATATATTAAAAGGCCTACTCGTAAGCCAGCATTGTACTTATATTTGTGACAGGGAGTTTGTCTTTTTAGATTGTTAATTATACTGCCCAGGTCACTATCATCACTTTTCCTTTTCTTGTATCATGTGTTAAGAATTTCTTGTCATTGCACAGATGAACGCTAAAAAAGTCACAGGCATACGCGGCACACGTAGCACAGTCACAGCGTCAGCTGGTTGAGCGGCGCAAGAGTAGCGCCAATTTCGGCACCACGCCCAACACGGTCGTCGCGGCAGTCTCTTCGCCTCGATTTTGACGAGAACGATCCGAACAGTCCGCCTGGCGTCGACGGCGAGCTGCGGCTTGTAATGTTCTCTGCACAGGCGCTTGCTGAGCCAGATGGTGAATTATTGTACCCGCGCACGTAGCTCTAAGATTCACTTCTTCAGCAGCGGTTCGTACATTGAGAGGAGACGCCATAACGTGTACCGAAGAGGTACCCAGAATACGTGACGCACATCTAACATCGGGATCGCGTTCATTGCGCGCCTTGTCTGAATCGCATCTCGTCGTTGGCGCCTGCGCACGCGGTGTTTGCAGGCACCTTAACTAGATGTGGCGCCACCATACTGGCAGAGGCTGAAATCGCGTTAAATGCGCGCCTCGTCTTGATCGCATCTCGTCGTCTGCGCCTACGCACGCGACGTTTGTAGGCGCCTAAACTAGATGGCGCCACCATACTTGCGGAGGATCGCGTCATCTCCGCCTGCACGCCTTGCATTTCTGGCGATAGCGGTTACGGGGCGGTCTCACCATCGCGAACCGGAACGGCTATTGGAATGAGCTCATAACAGCTTACGCTGTAAACGTAGGCAGCGTGGTGGGTACAAGGCCAGGGAATCTTGTGATCATTCCTTATTTCATAGCACAGCAATTGTCCTGTCGCTCTCCTCGTTGTGATTTTTAAATTTAGTGGTGCAGCTAATTATGGGAACTTGGCCATTGGCTACGTTTTAGTGGTGTGCAGCTAAAGGTCACTGTTATGTGAGCTTCCACAGAGTCAGTGAGGTTGTCTGTTGCTAAAGATTTTACGTTTGTTTCGATTTGCTTTGCCCCACAGGAATCGTCATGTCCCCTTAGAATACTTTTCTATGCCCCTTTGTACTAGTATTGTGTGTACATCCTTCAATGGTGTTAACATTAGCACGAGTGTTTGCTGCTCAACTAAAGCTTACTAGTATATCTAGACATAACATTTTACTAGAGTACTTCTGTTTGAGCGAGTTGGTTAGACATGCTACAAGTTTAACAGTGCAAAAATATGACCGCGAAAATCACAACCAGTGCTGGTCCTGTGGGTAAGTTTTCTTCGTCCTCACCTTTTTCCTCTGTTTAAACTTGCAGCTTACACGAACTGGCATTCAGATCTACAATTGGGGGATCCAAATGTGACAAAACATTTCAGTATTTTACATATCTTTCCCAGCAGCTTTATATTTCAGAGCAATACTATGCTCATATTTACCTGTTTTCTTGAACATGACATGTTCCTTCAACATTGCATTGCATTCTGCGTTGCTAAATTTCAATATTTTATGGTGCTTAAAGGAGACAATAAAGAGACAAAACAAGTTAAGCTCCTGCTTGCTCAACCAGAAATGACTAAATCAATATAATATTCTAGTAAGGAACCTCATTCGCGAAATATATATTTAAAACGATTGTGAATTAGTTTAGTGTCCCTTTGAATATTCTAATGAGTCGCACTGTTTCATCAAATTTCCAGCGAATATTACCACAGCAAGAAAGGTATAGCAGTGCTAAATTATTCCGCATTTTGCTTCATGGCAGCATGCCCCCTTTGTTCTGTTGTGCATTAAGTTGCGACCAAGCAAAAAAGATACAATTTGCCCTTATCTGAGATCTCAGTATCCACAGTTAAAAATTTTACTAACAATTTCGTATTTGTTGCTTTACATAGATTGTGCATTGTTGTATACGCTCTTTATTTCAGCATGCAGAGTATTTTAACTGTAAGCCAGTTTCCTTTTGCATTTGTTAGATGCATCGATTATTCAATTGAAATATGTGTGTTCGTAGTCCTTGAAGATGTGGTTTTTAGAATGTGTCAGCAGCATGCAGGATATTTGCAAACCTACTCTTTGCAGCCTAATTAGTAAATCAGTAAGTGCTCACATTCATCTAGTTATGCAGTGTGAACTTCTTGGTATGTCACCCTGAGGTACTTTTCAAGAAACATTTGTGGTTATCTTAGCCATGGCGAAAAGCTGCTTTACATGCGAGTTGCACTAAAAAAATCAAGGCCCCTTTCTTAAATAAGGATGGTTCAACGCGAAGCTTTCGCCAATGCAAAGTGAATCAAGGTCAAACTCCAAAGCCAACGACCACGCAACGAACGGAAGAAATGCTGAGCGACCCGATGCGATGCATATGTGATTTGATTGCCTGTATAGGATTACATAGGCTGGTGGCGTGGAGCAGAGGTAGAACACCCGACCCCAAATCTGAAGGTCGTAGGTTCAAAAGCCTACTCCAGTCCACCACATTTTCAGGCATGAAGTGGTGCCTGACACCGGCAAAAAATATATTGCCGAGAGCTAGTGGCGCTATACTAGTTCAGGTGCAACCAAACTATGCAGGCCCACTAAGCTTCATCAAAGTCACTCCCTCACCAGAACAGGAATTGACCTCCCTTGTGCAGTATTCGGCCACTACCTCCCTCATGACTCCGACAATTAACCCAGGGTCCTCAGACCCCAGTGGCTGCAGAGCACCTGACCAAGGCGGCGGTCAGACCTGCGACGTCGCAGAGGGTGCTAAGAATCTCTGGGTCCGGACAGGCCGCCAATGGAAACTGAACCTGGCTACGTTCAACACGCGCACCCTCTCGAGTGAGCCTAGCTTAGCAGGACTATTTGATTAATTATCAGGCATTGCCTGGGACATTATTGGCCTTACTGAGGTTAGAAGAACTGGTGAGGCTTACACAGTGCTGACTAACGGTCCCATCCTCTACTACAGAGGTCCTCCAGATAAGAGAGAATGCGGGGTAGGATTTCTAGTCCATAGCAACATAGCGGGCTACATTAATGTATTCTACAGCATTAATGAGAGGGTAGCAGTCGTGGTAATAAAGCTGTATAGGAGGTACAAAATGAAGGTAGTACAAGCCTACACCCCAACATCCAGTCACGATGATGAAGAAATAGAACAGCTTTATGAAGATGTTGAATTAGCAATGAGAAAGGTGTAAACTCAGTATACTGTAGTCATGGGCGACGTCAATGCAAAAGTGGGGAAAAAGCAGGTTGGTGAGCAAGCAATTGGCAACTACGGCATTGACTCGAGGAATGCAAGAGGAGAGATGTTGGTAGAATTCGCGGGAAGGAATAGGCTCCGAATAATGAATACATTCTTCAGCAAGCTCAGTAACAGGAAGTGGACCTGGAAAAGCCCTAATGGAGAAACAAGGAATGAAATAGATTTCATACTCTCTGCCGATCCAAGCATAGTGCAGAATGTAGAAGTGTTAGGTAAGGTAAAGTGCAGTGACCATAGGTTAGTGAGGTCTTATATTTCTCTCGCTTTATAGAGAGAAAGAGTGAAATTAGTCAAGAGGAAACAGGCCAACCTTGACGCAGTAAGGGTATAAGCAGACCAATTCAAGCTGGTGGTCGCAAACAAATATGCAGCTTTAGAACAGGAAGATGAAGGTAATGTAGAAGTAATGAATGAAACCCTAACTAGGCTGATCTCAGAAGCAGCAACTGAAGTGGGAGGTAAGGCACCAAGGCAACCCGTAGTTAAACTCTCCAAAGAAACAAAGGACCTAATAAAGACACGACTAAACTTGAAAGTGTCCAACTCAAGAGATGAGATAGAATTCGCTGAACTTTCAAAGCTGATCAACGAGAAGAAAGTAAGGGATATTCGAAATTATACCATGGGAAAGATTGAGGAAACCGTAAAATATGGACGCAGTATGAAATCAGTAAGAAGAAAGCTAGGCATAGGACAAGGCAAGATGTATGCACTGAAAGATAAGCACGGTAATATAATCAGCAATCTCGATGACATAGTAAAAGCAGCGGAAGAATTTTATACTGAGCTATACAGTACCCAAAACAGCCAAGATACTTTCATTCGAAATAGGGATGAACCGGATACAGAGGCTCCTTCTATAACTAGCGTTGAAGTTAGAAGGGCCTTGAAAGACATGACCAGGAGAAAAGCTGCTGGAGAAGATGGAATAACAGTCGATTTAATCAAAAATAGAGGAGATATCATGCTTGAAAAGCTTGCGGCCCTTTATACGCAATGCCTCACGACATCAAGTGTACCAGAGAGCTGGAAGAACGCCAACATTATACTTATCCATAAGAAGGAAGACGTTAAAGAATTGAAGAATTACAGACCCATTAGCTTGCTTTCAGTATTGTATAAAATATTCACCAAGATAATTACCAATAGAATCTGGGCAACACTTGACTTCAGCCAACCGAGAGAACAGGCTGGCTTCAGGAAGGGATATTCTACGATGGCTAATATTCATGTCATCAATCAGGTAATCGACAAGTCTCCGGAGTACAATAGTACAATCAACCCCTCTGCATGGCTTTCATAGATTATGAAAAGGCATTTGATTCAGTAGAGATACCAGCAGTCATAGAAGCATGGTGTAACCAAGGAGTACAGGAGGCATACGTGAATATCTTAGCAAATATCTACAAGGATTCCACAGCTACCTTGCTTCTACACAAGAAAAATAGAAAGTTACCTATCAAGAAAGGGGTCAGGCAGGGGGACACAATTTCTCCAATGCTATTCACTGCATGCTTACAAGAAGTATGCAAGCTCTTATAATGGGAAGGCTTAGGAGTGAGGATCAACGGTGAATATCTCACCAACCTCCGGTTTGCAGAACATTGTCCTATTCAGCATCAATGGAGACGAATTGCAACAAATGATTGAGGACCTTAATCGAGGAAGTGTAAGAATTGGGTTGAAGATGAATATGCAGAAGACAAAGATAATGTTTAATAGCCTGGCAAGGGAACAAGAATTCAGGATCGCCAGTCAGCCTCTAGAGTCTGTAAAGCAGTACGTTTATCTAGGCCAATTACTCACAGGGGACCCTGATCACGAGAAATAAATTTACAGAAGAATAAAATTGGTTTGCAGTGCATACGGCAGGCATTGCCAAATCCTGATTGCGAGCTTACCACTGTCGTTGAAATAAAAAGTGTACAATCATTGCATTCTACCGGTGCTAACATATGGGGCAGAAGCTTGGAGGTTAACAAAGAAGCTCAAGAACAAGTTAAGGACCGCAGAAAGAGCGATGGAACGAAAATGTTTGGAGTAACGTTAAGAGACAGGAAGAGAGCGGTGTGGATCAGAGAACAAACGGGGATAGCCGATGTGCTAGTTGACAGTAAGCGGAAGAAATGCAGCTGGGCAGGTCATGTAATGCGTAGGATGGATAACCGGTGGGCAATTAGGGTTACTGAATGGATACCAATAGAAAGGAAGCGCAGTCAAGGACGGCAGAAAACCAGGTGGGATGATGAAGTAAGGAAATTCGCAGGCGCAACATGGAATACGCTAGCGCAAGACAGGGGTCATTGGAGATCACCGGGAGAGGCCTTCCTCACGCAGTGGACATAAGTATAGGGTGATGATGATGATGAAAGGATTATATTTTTTATCGTTGTAGTTGCATGAATCCACATTTCGTCTAATTGCATAGCCTTTATTTTAGATCATGTAGCCGTTTATTATACGCACACACCAAGATTTTAACGGACTGTATGCCGTTGCTTATACAGGGAATAGGCCTGAAGGCACGATTGTAATCGCGCTTTACGTTCGCGTACGGCAGCCTCTTCTGCCGTGCGCTGCACCTGCAGCCTACCAACGGTGACGGCGGGGAATACATTGTGTGACGCGCGTAATGCAGTGCAGATACATGCAGTTCCCATTGTTGTTATCGGAACAACTGCGAATGCAAACTATAGGGTTCCACAGTTATGTGCGCAGATAGTTCTATTGTGTAAGTTGGCTTTCCTGCAGTGTGTTTTCGGCACTCGTGGACGAATCAATGAGACATAAGAATGTTCGCTTTAAAAACGTGTCTTCAAATAAATGTTCTGACCACGAGAAATAAAGAACAGCAAATCCTTGCGCTCTTTGCGACGCTTGGTTTTCAGTCCGATATCTTTAGAGTCACGGAAACGTTGTACCGCAATAGCATATATGTTCTTATATGTCCAGTTTGCAAAAGCTTTTCTTTTAATTTTTGTTTAGCCAGCCATCACAACAGGATGAGGCAATGTCGTGATGGCCAAAATAAAATTGACTGTGACGAGATTCTTATTCTGAAGTGACATGTGATTATGAAGTCATGAATGCCCAATTTTCTGATTTTTTTGTTTCAGTTGTGCACCATCCCCCAAAGGGAATTGTACCTGTTTCTTTTTTCAATTTGTTGATGACAACTTAGGATGGGTTAATGGCAGTCGTTGCACACCTATATTTGACGGTGATTTGAAAGTAGAGTTACGCAAGAGCTATGCACTACTGCAGAAATGGAGCAGGCTTTTAGAACTAAATGGGTTTCATAATGTCTCAACTCTTCTCACCCGCATTCGAAGATATTCATCCACGCTACTAAACGTATATATAATTTATATCTAAAGCACGCACGTAGTGTGCAGTGTAATTAGAACACCGAATAGTGATTGTAATATACGCTGACGTCACTACACTATTTTTCACTGCCCGTGAGGCTGGTGACGCAGTAAATGATGTGAACCGCGTATTACGGTTATTAGAACAAAAACAAACGCTAATCAAATAAAAGCTGATTTGTCCAGACCTAAAAGCCGCGCAAGTGGTGGATAGGTAGGATTATTATATGAAAACTCACCCGTAAAGTTGTCCCTTGCATTAAAAGTGTTGCAATTATATGTCATGAAATAAACACACAAAACTGATTACAGGAAAAAATTACACAGGCCAGTGGTATACTTAACAAATGCAAATTTTACTTGTCAAAATATGTTAAGCTTTTTATATACAACAGATTGCTTGCGCCACATAAAAAATTGCTGCAAATTAGCGCGGAGCACGACTACCTTAGCCAATACCATATAATAGCCATATAATAATAAAAAAAGGCAATTCGTGTCATCGTTATATTCCCACACAACAGTCACACTAAACCACTCTTGTGGTTCAGTGTCACTGTGTGTTAAGTGTGACCCTGCATATTTTTACATCAGCATATCATCCTTTAAAACAGACTCTGGTTTACCACCTCTTACGTATCGCCGTCGCATCGCCAGCCCACATTTATTTTGCAGATATTTTACAGTTATCTCGTGCTCCCGGCGCACATTTCGCCACCAGCACGAATATCCTTTCGCACCGGTGTTTCATTAAGTGTCGCTCGCCTCAAAGTGCGCATTGTCACTTTTTCGTCTTTTTTTTCCCTCATGTATTTGTAGACTGTAACGGCCTTCCTTATGACGTCGCTACCATCACCAGTTCATCTGCATTCAAGAAAGAAGTGTCAACAATTATCTCACCTTAACTAATATTGTTTAAACTATGTTTGTAATCCCAACCCTTAAGTAATACCCCCGTGTCGGGGTCCTTAAGGAGATAGAGAAATAAAACTTTGTTCTTTCACCGCAGTCATACAGAAACACGCTTGTTATATGCTATGAGGTAGATATTTCTAAGAATGACATCTTCTTACCCAGCATTTCTTTTGAAAGACAAAACGAAAACTAAGCGCTGCTTGCATTATTAAAAATGGGAACTTCCTCGAATAAAAATCAACCACGGAACACACACGTTATGCTACTTATTGACATAGCACTAAACTGCGTGCTGGCTGCTTGCAGTGTATGTTACTGTATATGTGTATATCACATAAGTTAGTGTATTTATATCCTTGGACCCACAACCTATCATCGGTCGCATTTCGGTCTTATGATTTCGTGCTAGATTTTGTTAAAATGAAATTGCAATATTTTGCTGTGTTCCTTTTTAGTTCATTTACAATTGGGTTACATTGTTATTT